>NW_015164185.1:1936609-1965302 GCF_001447785.1 Gekko japonicus
TGATTATGTGTAACAGATGATATATAAAAATTCACCACCTGCGCTGCAAGTGTTCACATGCATATAAACACATTCCAGAAAAGGACAGTGCCTGCTAATCACAAAACAGACTCAGAACAAAATACAAATATTGTATATAAATAAAATTCTTTCAGAGGAGGGTGATTGGGACTGCTGTATTCAGCCCATGGAGACAAAATAAGCCAAGATAATGTTATCTGTGAAAAAGTATCTTGTGGACACCCTACTAAAAAAGGAGAGTGTTGATTTCTGCTGATTCCCCCCACTCACAGCAGACCCCTATGACATTGTTCTTGAGAGTCCACTGGCCCTTAAGAACAAAATGTGAGGAAAGGGGGGGGGGTCAACATAATTGCTGCCCACTTTTAAGAAAAGGGCACAATTTTTCTTAACTTCATGGCTGGATGTCTCAGATACCTCTGCACCTCAAATTATACCAGTTTTTCGTTTGCTTTTGTTTTGCAGTCAAACATGCTAAGAAAATGTATACTTTCCTCAAAAAATTAAGAAAATAAAATATATAAGGCACAAAAGTCCCACCGACTATCACACACAGCACAAGGTCTATGAAAATTACGAGTATAGAAGACAGGTTTTTCCCCCATCAGAGGGGAGAAAGAACAGAATTCATGCAGAAAGAACAGAATTCAAAATATTAAGATTCTTAATTTTCTGAGAGCAAGAGAGAAAGGTAATACCTGGTACTTCATAACCAAAACACAGAAACAGTCTCCATACAATATTTCCCCCAGTATTTATATTACAGAAGGATGGTGAAGAGGAGCATTAAAAGGAACTGTTATATACTGATTTCACTCAGAAAGTCAAAGAACAAAAGACAAACAGAAGTACAAGTCAAGCTAGCAGCTGGCTGATTGTGTTCACAGCTCACATATTGGAAAGTCCTATTCAGAGAAACGAACAGTTGAGCCTCGGCAGCCATAGATGATAACAGTGGTGTGGCTACTAGAATCTGGAGACATGCCTTATGGGAGACATGCCTTATGTATCTCAAAGAGAAATCAGGGCAAAGGGCAGAAAAGAAAAATGAACTTTCTAATATTGTTACCTGCCCACTGCAGAAAAAAAATTGCAACTCAAATGTGAGCCAGGCTTAGACAGCTATAATATATTACTTACTGTCTGAATACCAGCCAGAATGTATGTCTCATTAAATAAAGCAATGCACTGGCCAGAGTTAAGCACGTTTAAATCCCACTGATTTCAATGGGAGAACTACAGTGCAATCCCAAGACCACTCTCCTGCTAGTAAGCCCCATTGAAAAGACCTGAGTAGCTGAACGATAACTGGATTGTGCTGAACGATAACTGGATTGTGCCTTGATTTTCCTGTTTAAAGGAACTAACCATGGCATTACTATGAACGATACTATATAATGCATGAATGCTAAACACCACATTCGGTCGCATTCCCCCAGGAATACATTTTTTTCTGGAGCTGTTGCACACATAGAGGGGGAAATATATTAATAGGTTTCTTCTTTCAATTGAAAGAAAGGCGGAAGACAGGAGGGCCTGGCGGGAGATGATCCATGGGGTCGCGAAGAGTCGGACTCGACTGTGCGACTGAACAACAACAACAACAACAGATGATATATAAAAATTCACCACCTGCGCTGCAAGTGTTCACATGCATATAAACACATTCCAGAAAAGGACAGTGCCTGCTAATCACAAAACAGACTCAGAACAAAATACAAATATTGTATATAAATAAAATTCTTTCAGAGGAGGGTGATTGGGACTGCTGTATTCAGCCCATGGAGACAAAATAAGCCAAGATAATGTTATCTGTGAAAAAATATCTTGTGGACATCCCACTTAAAAAGGAGAGTGTTGATTTCTGCTGATTCCCCCCACTCACAGCAGACCCCTATGACGTTGTTCTTGAGAGTCCACTGGCCTTTAAGAACAAAATGTCAGGAAAGGGGGGGGTCAACATAATTGCTGCCCACTTTTAAGAAAAGGGCACAATTTTTCTTAACTTCATGGCTGGATGTCTCAGATACCTCTGCACCTCAAATTATGCCAGTTTTTCGTTTGCTTTTGTTTTGCAGTCAAACATGCTAAGAAAATATATACTTTCCTCAAACAATTAAGAAAATAAAATATATAAGGCACAAAAGTCCCACCGACAATCACACACAGCACAAGTTCTATGAAAATATGAGTGTAGATGACAGGTTTTTCCCCCATCAGAGGATCACTGGCTTCATGCAGAAAGAACAGAATTCAAAATATTAAGATTCTTAATACCTGGTACTTCATAACCAAAACACAGAAACAGTCTCCATACAATATTTCCCCCAATATTTATATTACAGAAGGATGGTGAAGAGGAGCATTAAAAGGAACTGTTATATACTGATTTCACTCAGAAAGTCAAAGAACAAAAGACAAACAGAAGTACAAGTCAAGCTAGCAGCTGGCTGATTGTGTTCACAGCTCACATATTGGAAAGTCCTATTCAGAGAAACGAACAGTTGAGCCTCGGCAGCCATAGATGATAACAGTGGTGTGGCTACTAGAACCTGGAGACATGCCTTATGGGAGTGACCAGAGCTTTATGTATCTCAAAGAGAAATCAAGGCAAAGGGCAGAAAAGAAAAATGAACTTTCTAATATTGTTACCTGCCCACTGCAGAAAAAGAATTGCAACTCAAATGTGAGCCAGGCTTAGACAGCTATAATATATTACTTACTGTCTGAATACCAGCCAGAATGTATGTCTCATTAAATAAAGCAATGCACTGGCCAGAGTTAAGCACGTTTAAATCCCACTGATTTCAATGGGAGAACTACAGTGCAATCCCAAAACCACTCTCCTGCTAGTAAGCCCCATTGAAAAGACCTGAGTAGCTGAACGATAACTGGATTGTGCTGAACGATAACTGGATTGTGCCTTGATTTTCCTGTTTAAAGGAACTAACCATGGCATTACTATGAACGATACTATATAATGCATGAATGCTAAACACCACATTCGGTCGCATTCCCCCAGGAATACATTTTTTTCTGGAGCTGTTGCACACATAGAGGGGGAAATATATTAATAGGTTTCTTCTTTCAATTGAAAGAAAGGCAATTTAGGGAACAAAACCAAATGAGAATGACAAAGGAATGAATACCAAGCTGAATCTGGTAACACCAAGGCACAATATTTATCACAACAAAAATCTGAAGAAGGTAGAAACGGAAGAATTATCCAAAGATAAGAACAGAGCTGTGTTTGTTATTAGAAAGTAGAAAGAGAACTGGAAAAGAAATGAAATTAAAGAGATTAGATAAAATATGTCCTAATAAAAAGGGAACAAAAATGGATTAGTTCAATTACACTCCAGAAGTTAAATTAAACATGCACAATGAGAGTTACTCATTATCCTATAAGAAATACAAAAGAAAAAAGAAGCAGACGAGATACTTACTCTTCATCACGCAAGTCATTAATACTTCGATCTAGTGAGATCATGTCACTTGCTACCATGTTAAAGCCAAACTCTTTAATACTGGCTTGAACTGATTCTTTATACTCTGGTCCCAAAACATATGGCTTGGCTTCCTCTCCAGGGCCACCTACAACTCCATGGGGCTCAGGTTCTTTGGGTTCAAAGTTACCAAGAATTCCAGATTGCAATATGGGATCATGGTAGGTAAGTGTCTGTGGCTTAAATGTGAGATACTGTCGCTGCATGATGTTTTGCTGATCATTATTGCCACCAGCATGAGGATTTCCTTCATTTTTGGCCTTATTCCTTCGTCGAATTGATTCCAAGTCTACTTCCACACCTTCTACATGAGGCCAGGGTAACACAGGCTTGAACTTGTCATTTCCGGGAACCAGCCCACGGTCTCCATTGTTTGGCAAGAGATTGCTGGAATCTTTGTCATCCTACAAAGAGAGGCAGATAATAATTTAAAACAAAATCATTAACAGAATTTCAGGCACAGCTTCACCTTTCAGCGCCATTTTTGTTGCCAGTTCTTTACTCCCAATCTCAATGTAAACTATCCAAATCAATGGAATCCGCACACAAGTATGACACACAAAAATTAGTTAAAGTATAACATGAGTTAGTGTAAAATTAGTATTAAGTACAATACTTCTTTTGTTCCTGCTAATTGTACTGTCAAATCCATATTTCATAATCCAATATTCACATATTTCAAAGCAGAGAATATAGAAGGGTTGCAGCACAGATACTACTGTGCGTACAGGAAGTCTCTTATCAAAGTCATGTTTGAAAGGCAGGGTCGATTACAAAGGCTGTGTATGTCATTTAAGGACCAGGTAACTAAATCTAGAAATTTGTTGTTAGATAAATATATTCCATAATCTTTTGCAATATGCACAGTCCACTTAAATTATCATAATCAAGACAGACACAAGTTTAACAATACGCCAGTGAGCAAGGCAGGCTACATTAGGTCAGGAAAAACCACCAGAACAAATAGGGCTTAAGAAGCCAGATGTGAACTGGGAGAGCCAGTCTGGTGTAGTGGTGAAGAGTGTTGGACTAGTATCTGGTAGACCCAGGTTCGAATCCCCACTCATGCCATGGAAGCTTGCTGGGTGATCTTGGGCCAGTGACACTCTGCCAGCCTAGTTAATGATAAAGATCAGCAAAATGTGTGAGCGATTATGTGTTATATATTGCCTCTTCTCCTGCTACAACATATATACCGAAACTGTCAATACAATCCTAAACAGAGTTATATTCTTCTAAATCCATTAAAGTCAATGGGTTTAGAAGGGTGTAACTCTGACTAGGATTGTACTGTGTGTAGGATTGTACTGTGTGTTTCCAGCCATTACCATGCTTAAACCGCTAGTGTGCCATATTGACTTTGCCTCTTGTTTTTCTTTTGGTTTTTTGTAAACACTCCCCCGTTTTGTTTTGTACTGGATGTGAAACAAACCCTTATTTTTCAAAGTCTCATTATTTCCACTTCTTGTTCAGCACTGAGTGTACAACTAATGATTTTGAATATTTTGGAGAAACAGTATAAGATAGTACTGTATGATCCAGCCACTGCTGAAAATTCACTTCCCTACATGCCAGAATGTCTCCTGAAAATTGAAAACCATGCAAGTGCTTGCATTTCAAAGAAGGTTATCTCATTGCAAAGAATAAAGGTATCACTACAATTTACTTCCCCCCGCCTGCCATGGCATCTGAGGATGCTAAACTACAATTGCAAATGAAGTTTTCACTAATCTTATTAGATTTCTTCACAGTGCCAGCAGAAGCTCTGAAACCAGAATTCCAGGAGTCTCTGGACAGATTAAGATTTTAAAGAGCACATAAACCAGTGTTCCTCCTTGATATCACGTATTCATAAACAAGGGTAGCAGTCAACCCTTGAACAGAAAGGCCTCTATATTTGAGCAGAAGGAAGGCCTTTGGCAGACACAGAAGATGACCTACCCATGGTTATCCAACTATGACAATAAGGATCTGAGCTGTAACATCAAGTGACATACTAGATGTTTTTAATTTAAGTAGCTATTACTGGACAGCTTTAAATATGAATAATGAAATGACTCTCAGAGAGCGTATCAGTGTGAAGTGAGATTATGAGCTGACAAAACTGATACAAGTTGCAATGTACAAGTTCAAAGTAAAAGTTCAAGGAAAAGAGGATATAAGCATTACCTCTCTCCCTCACACACATACAAGATTTTTGTAGAACTTGTGATCACAGATGAATGAATTCTATTAATGGATAGACAATTTATACATTTCCTTGTTATCATAGCAAGACCTTTTATTGTTTTTATGTTATTATTCAAATTTTAATTTTAAAACATTAATGTTACTTTTATTCAATATAGTACTGGACTTTACTATTTATTTATTGAGAGTGGAATAAATTCACATTAATGGTTGCATACTCATCACAAATGACAAATCCCTTTATTTGGCTGACGGCTTTGAATCCCAGGCCCATGACAATGCCCATGACTGCCCAAATGAAAAACTCCAACATAAGTACTGAGCACTGATATACTTTTGAAAAAATATCTATTCCTATGGTACATCTCACTGTTATCTAGGCAAAGGAAAGTGCTTCTCAGAATGTGCTCTCTAGGAGCGTCATAGTAGCAATTAAAAAAAAGAAAAGAATAATCACCATAAATCTTACAGGCTATTAGTTTATTTATAAGAGTGGTTGCTGTTTGATATACCTAGAGCATGTACTGGGTACAGCAACTAATTAAAATAAACACCATTTCCCTCAATCTAAGAAATATGAAAGGCAACAATTATGAATGTGCCTCAAGTCTTTTTGACACAGTCTTTGTTGACATAAGAGTTACAGCTTGACAGGTGTCTCTGGGAGGGAGGAACTACCGCTCTCATCCAAGGAAGCAATTTCTGACCAAGTTGCTTTCAATGTTATTTATGTATACTGGATGAAGGCCCAATTATATGATCGGATGTGCCAGGAAATAAGTAGGTACAATTAATATAATGAAGAATGAGTTAGTGTCTAACCTGTTGTGCTGGGTCAGTGTCATGAGCCAAGAAAAATGTCATACACGTAAAGCAAGGATGTGTTGCGTAAGAAATAAACTAATAAGGTCTTATAGAAGATGCTTCTGTGATAAGCGGAATAAAAGCAGTTTTCAGTCCAGACAATTTTTTATGCTGGCAGTAGCTGTGCCAGTGTTGCATGGCTTATTTCCTTCATCACAAGCAGAGGAGTGTCACAAGACACTATGGACAGGTATGCAACTCTGTCCTCTCAATTATGTTATGTCAACAGAGAAAGTCATACTGTAGGTAATTATGGTGGGGCAAGCCTGGAGAATTGGCCTGTATGCTTTAAGCAATAAACTTTGTATAGTGCAGCATAAGCACTAATTCCTACAGTACCACGAATTTGGTGCAATCTTAGCTGTAAACTGGTTTTTATAATCTTTTTCTTCTTGAGTGGCTGATATCTGCAGTGAAGAGATGCAGATGGATTTTTAAGAAGTGTCCCTGAAGGCAGATATCAAAAATACAGACCCATAAATGGTATAAGCAACATTATGGCAAGTTGGTAAGACCAGCAGAAAATATCCCATCCATAGCAACAGGATTCCCTTTGCATTCTTCTCCAGTGCGGTATAGTGGTTAAGCATGGCGGACTCTAATCGGAGAACTGGGTCTGATTCCCCACACCTCCACATGAAACCATCTGGGTGCTCTTGGCCCAGTCGCTGCTCTCTCCGAACTCTCTCAGCCCCACCTACCTTGCAAGGTGCCTATTGTGGAGAAAGGAAGGGAAGGCGATTGTAAACCGCTTTGAGATTCCTTAGGGTAGACAAAAGCAGGGTATAAAACCCAATTCTCCTCCTCCTCTGCAGTTTCTCTCTACAACATCCCAAAACCAAGGGCTCTTTTTGTAGAAAAAGCCCAGCAGGAACTCATTAGCATATTAGGCCACACCCCTGACAACACAGCTTATTAGCACATTAGGCCGCACCCCCATGTTACCAGAAGTGTGGTTATCCAGCCACAGCCACCTTTTGCTTGTTATTCTGTAAATGCTGAAAGTTGCCTTAAGTAAATTTCCTCTGTTGCTCACAGGGTACATGTATGCATGCACATATGGTTGTCCAACCCTTGAAACACCTCTTTGATAGAAACCCCCCCCCACACACACACACATTAACTCTCTGTACCATACTTTCAAAATAATGACAGAATATATCTATTGATTTTGGGAGGGGTGGATGAATCCCGAAGCTTTGTTCATTCTTCTGTTTCACTTCATCTGATTTTCTAGAATCTTAGGAGATTTGGTTGCTCTAATAAGTCAAACATACTATTGCTGCTATCTATTTGCCGGCAAGGAAAAATCCTATTACTCAACTTCACATCCCACCTGTCAAAAATTACACCTCCTCTTCCCAAAAGACTGCCCTTGACAATATCTTTGCTGCTTTTTCAGCACTGCTCCAAAGGCAGCTGCAAGAATCTACATCTTAAACTTTCCTGTCAGCAGCACTATGCTTTTTAGGATGTTTCAATAAGACACACCTCTAATGAATTCCACCCGTAACAATCCATTTGTCACTATAAACCTGAAGTCAGTTGCACCACATTTCAAAGGCGTACGTGTTCAAAGGATTCATCTGTGCAGACTCTAGAGCTAAACAGAATATTGACACTGGAGGTATAAAACTGCAAGTCACTACTTCTGCACATTACAGGTAGATAACAAATCTAATTCTGTTTGCTCAATTGTAATGGTGTATGAATTTTCAATTAGCACTAGTAACTCATTACTCAAAATGTAATCTAACAAGAAGGCTATCAACTCATCCTATGTTTTATGGTATTTGCCACAGCGGTCTCTTTTCCTGCCCTCCCCACTTTGATATCAATCTCTTTCATCCTACCTGGATATCCCCTCTGTTCCTTCAATAGCTCTGCATCCCATCCCATGTTTTTCCTGCCCTGGCTTTTTATCAGACATTTTTATTCTCCCCCCCACTTTCTGCCCTCTTTTCCCTGCAGACCTACTCTTTACCTCACCTTTACTTGCTTCAGTTTTTTTCATTTTCTCTCTCTCTCTCTCTCTGAATAATAGGATTTCCTTTAGTCTACACAGACAATTGATTTTCCAGGTATTCTGGGTTGGATGCAAAGAGTTAAGTTTTAAAAATAAAAATCTATTCTCATTCAGGATCCAAGATCCTCTGGAAGTCACGGCTGTGACCTAAAAGCCCTTCTGTTTGTAAGAAGAAGAGCCCTGCTGGATCTACTCCATCATCCTGTCTCACACAGTGGCCAACCAGTTACTCTGGACCGCCAGCAACAGGGAAAAGAGGCTGAGGCATTTCCCTGATGTGTGGTGCTTAGGTGTACTAGCACATTGCACTGGATAAAAGGGACCATCTTCTTTGTAATCACACAGTCCAAGGCCTAAGTCCTAGTATTAACAGTAGGTTCTGGAATCTAGTTCTACTTCAAGTGCACATCAAATGCCTCCATACAATTGTGTCAGCTAAACTTGCTCCCCATTCATCAAAATTAGAGCAAATCTGAAGCAATTTGTTCTCTGTGCACTTTTCACTACAGCTGTTTTCTACTTGTAGTACATAGTGACATGGACTGTGGAGTTAAATCTATTATTTGTATGGGTATCAACAGGTAAATGATACTACTTTTGTGCAGATTACTGGTAGGCTACAAAATGCCTCCATACAGTTGTCAGCTAAACCTGCTCCCCATTCATCAAAATTAGAGCCAATCTGAAGCAATTTGTTCTCTGTGCACTTTTCACTACAGCTGTTTTCTACTTGTAGTACATAGTGACATGGACTGTGGAGTTAAATCTATTATTTGTATGGGTATCAACAGGTAAATGATACTACTTTTGTGCAGATTACTGGACTGGCTGACCTGTGGATCCTTCCTACTGTATAATTCTCATTTTCATGTCTTACAAAAAGCAAGAAAATGTCATTTAATGTTTAATTTTGTATCCAAATGTATTTATTAGGAAATTTAAGACAGTTCATAATTGACCATCACCAGGTATTTTGGGGGGAAGGAAACAATAGAGAAGAATGGGGTTCAGTCATCTCCATCTGTTTTGTTTTTTTAAAGCCTTCTATTTGAATTTTAGTTAGGTAAAAATGTAGTTTAGCCCTGACCTGGATAGCACAAGCTAGCCCAATATAACCAGATCTCAGAAGCTAAGCAGGGTCTGGCCCAATTAGTATTTGGATGGGAGACCACCAAGGACTACCAGAGGATACTATAAAGAGACAGGCAATGACAAATCACTTCTAAAAGTCTCTTGCCTTGAAAAACCTATGGGGTTGCCATAAGTCGGCTGAGAGTTTTAGCATTTTGAAACTGGTGATCTAGAATATTTAAAAATAAAGTAGTGCTTGAAGATCACAGTGGCTATTCAAGCCATGGAAATACTCATTTGCCTCAATGCGAGCTTTTAAATTTTCCCATGTACTATTGTTGCTGTAAACAGATCATGCCGATTACCTCTCATTACATTTAATAGTTAAAGTCACCAGACCCTGTTCCAAAAATATAAGCAGCAAAACTAGGCTAGCCACAGACAAGGAAGGCGTTTCTATGTACTCAAGGGACACCCCAGGCATGTTGTCCCCCCATTTTTTTTTTCACTACTGGTTTTTCTGAAAACCTGGGGACTTCTTCAGGCTTGCAGAAACATTGGCCTTGGTTTGCTTGAGCATATGCTTTGACTTTATCACCATGAATGAACAATATATCCTGCTACAGCTGTAGCTGGGTGGGGCCACATGCTGCAGAAAAATCTGGCAGCTCCAGTAGCACTGTTCATTGTGTGCCTAGACAAGAAAGCCAGGGAAGACAAATGAAATCTATTATTCCCTGCCATAAGTAAAGGTCAGATAAGATCTTTCTGCTGTTCCTCCCAAATTATTTGTAGGCCTAAATCTGAATAGAAAAGTGTGCATAATTAGCACACTGTTTATATAAAATGCAAAAACAGTGCTCAAAATTGGGGCCTATACAGTTACAAGGGAAAAAAAAGAAGGGACTTTTGAAAATAATTGGTCGAGAGTATACAGACGGATTGAGGATTATATCCAGAAAGCTTGAAAATAATTATAAAAGTAGACACTATTCCTATAATTGATTGTTCGATTAGGTATAGGTGTATAAGATAAGATTTAATTCAATTTTCTTATGTTAACTAGAGACAAAGTATAAGCTCCACTATTGTTGTTGTTTGTTGTGTTTGTCGTTTTTGTTGTCGTCCTATTCTTGTAGTATCTTTTTTCTTTCCTGACGACAATAACATTTTTTGTGTATGAACAAAATTGGGGCCTGGGATACAGGACAATCCTAACTACTGAAAAACTATTTTGAGTAGTCTAAGTATCCCTTTGTCCTCAATTTAAATGCCATGCACTTCAGATTGAATGCATTTGTTTCAAAGCATTCTGTCCAACAACATTTAAATATTTTACCCTAGCTTCTCCAATACATTATCTAAGACAGTTTATAACAAACAAGTATAGACTCATGGGTCGTTTCGTAGAAAAAGAGCTAGGGGAACTCATTAGCATAACTCATTAGCATATGCCACACCCCCTGACATCAACAGAAGTGTGTCATAAGGGCACACACCCCGCCCCCAACGGTCCCGGCCGCCGCCACCAGCCTTGCAGCTCCATTGCCGAGCCCCATGAGGGGTCCGGCGGTGGACCTGCAAGGCCGGCGGGAGTGCAAGGAAGCCCCGCAAAGGCCCTCCCTGGCCCCAGGCAGGCAGGGGTGGGAAGAGGCAAGGAGGAAGCAACTTACCCTCCCTCTTCTCCTGCCTCCACCTGGCTGAATGAGGGCCGGAAGCGGGGCGGCCGGAAGCAGGGGGCGGGGCTTCGTCATGTGCCCCGCCCCTGTACCTCACCCGGGGGAACTGCGATCCCCCGCGATCCCCCCCGAAATGACCTCTGTATAGACTAAAACAATAATGACCTCATAAAAGGTCTTCCCCAGTGTTTTCTTATGGATATTTCCCTCTTCCCATAGCCAGACAAGAGGAGGATTTCTTTTTTCAGAACTGGGCACCTCATGAGTTTGTCATACCAACCTAAAGAAGCACCCCTACTCCTGGTGCGACAACAGTGATAGAGAGGAAGCACCAAAAGTCTGAGCAAACAGCTGCTCTTTAGCAAGCTGCTGCTGTATAAGTGATACATAAATGTAAAATGCCCTAGGAATGTGTTTCATGTCTCTCATTCTGTAGAGGCAAGCCTTTGCTTGCCACACACGTGCAGGGTTCAAGGAGATGATTTCCAGAAACTACCACAGCTAACATTACATATTATACATCTTCCAGAAGGAAAACATTACTTTGCTGGCTTGTGGCTACAAAGGGCCTGGTGCTCTCGAGAAGCCTACACCTCTGACTTGTACACTGCCACCCTCAGAACACTTTCCTGGAACTAAGACCTCAGTTGACTCTGAATAGAGCTACTTAGGACTGATCTCTTAATCTTGATTGTTCTCTGCTAGCATACACACATCCAGACACAGACCCACCAAAAAGAAGTTGCAGGTAGGGGCAGTACAACTGGCGGGAGGGTTGAGGGCAAAGGTGTGTGTGTGGGGGGATGATGCCGACTGCAGCACTACGTCACTTCCAGTAAAAATCCAGAAGTGACTTACAGTAACTCCTGGAATCAACAGGAACTCTTGCTGCCAGTGATTCCTAGAGCTACCCTTTGTCACATCTAGGTTCTCACCACAAGTTACACAGTGTGGACACATGATGCAGCAGGAGCAAAATGAAGGGGAAACCCAGCAGAGCATGGTGCCATGACATCAGTTCCATTTCAGACCTGGAAGTGACATCTGTGTGAAGCTCTGGGAGTTCCCAAATCTCTATGGTAAAACAAGGATCTGGCAACCCTAATAGCTGCAATTTCATTAGTAACACAGTAGCTAATCCCGTTCTAAATTTAAAGTACTTTCTTTTATTAATCTAAGAACCAATTTACTTTCTGATTCAAGATTCATGTGACTTAGGGAGGCCATCCTCTAGGAGGGGCCTGGAGATCTCCTAAGAATTACAACTGATCTCCAGATGACACAGACCAGTTTTCTCTTCCCCATACCACTGCAGCCCCCTGAAGTGCTCACCCTGAAATACGGAGGATCTCCCAGGAACAGCATGAAGGGGGAGTTAGAGGGCTGCAGTTGGATGGGGGGGGGGAATGGCCTCTTCCTGTGCTTGCAGATGAGCAATATCTAACTCACTGACTCTTGAACTAGTCACAATCTGAGGCCTGCACTCAACCTCTCTGGTCTTCAGAGCAATACATTTTCAGAGGTGAGAACAACAACACATTTATGCCAAGGGCATTCTGCCACAGCATAGTAGACCAGGGTGGGTGACACACAAGGATGAGAAAAGCATCTTACATGTTTGGAAAGTTCCTGTAAAATAGGGGTTTGTGGAAATACCAGATGAAGCAATCAAAGGGAAAAAACAAAATATAATTTGTCATAAACTTATCAAACACACATAGGCAAAGGAGAGTCACGCCAAGGGTAAGCATCATTTTTCATCTGAAAATTCAGCAACAGAACAGATAGCAAAAGATAATCAAACCAACCACAGAACACCATCTCCTTGATACTAAATAATTGTCTTTTATTATATTATTTTTACCTGGAGGATTTTGCTTTTAATTGCATCCTCTTATCTGTGGAGATAGTCCCTATAGTCCCTATACATAAAAAAACTTATTGTGCTTTTGCTTCAGTTACACAGTGAGCCTACTCATTCATTTCACACACAAATATTATTAAGCATCTCTCTTCAATCTACACAAAGGGCAGAGATTTCAGAAACAGGCTCAGTCTTTCCCTGGAAGGCCAACATGGGGCCAGGGATACCTGTGATTGGGGGTTTGGGGATGTATGATGGTGGGAGGAGATACCAGAAGGGAAGGAGATGGAAATATGGTTATGCTTGCTCTCCTCCCAATCTCCCACCCATCCCAAGACATGCTGGTAGTGGGGTTAGAAATTCTAGTCCTTCTCCAATACTGATGCTGGGTAATGCCAGGTCCATTAATAATAAGACCATAACCCTACAGAGTTATTTTGTGACTCAAGGAGTGGACCTGGTATGCATGACTGAGGCCTGGGTGAGGGAAGGACAGACAGTTGCTCTGAAAGACACCCCCTCCACCCCGTTTCTTGGTCCTTCATCAGTCTCAGACAAAGAGCCGGGGTGTATGTGTATGTGGCAGTGCTCATTTGGGAGTCTTTTTCCTACAAGGCAATCTCCACCCTGGAGATCTCTGGCACTGATAGTGTAAGTCCGGTGTGGGAAGCTGAGGAGAGTGTTGCTACCTAGCATGCCAGTGGATACCCTGCCGAACTTGATTGAGGCAGTGGCAGAGTGGGCCTTGAGATATCCCAGACTGATAGTTCTGGGGGATTTAAATGCCCGTGCCGCTGCCGCCTCCTCCTTCTTCTGACCTAGCAGCAACCATGGCAGCACTAGGACTCTCCCAGGTTGTATCAGATTCCTCACATCAAGTAGGCCACACACTAGATTTGATCTTGGCAGGTGTGAATACTGGCTGGATCTCCATGGATAGAGTGCCATGGTCGGACCATTTTACCCTGAAAACCCATCTGGTCATGTCAGTCCTCCCCTACATAGGCGGTGAGCAGTTTTATACTCACTCATGGAGACTTATGGATCTAATTGGTTTACAGAATGCTCTGCAGGTTCCAACACCCCCTGATGACTCAGGTCACAAATACGGCCAGGACAGCGTTGTTCCATCTTCACCAACTGCTGGGCCGCAAATTTCTCTGTGCTGGCTGCTTGCCCAGTTGCCCACCCGTCATGGATTGTTGGGGCGCCATCTGATATAGCAGATTGATTGGTAGGTTTTTAAATTTGTAATATTGATTTTTAAATTGTAATATGTTGTTTTTATTGTATAACTAACTGTTGGAAGCCACCCTGAGCCCTGCTTGGCAGGGAAAGGAACAGGATATACGCTGAATAAATAAATATATAAATAAAAAACGGAATCCTCTTATGTCTGGTATCAAGGGCTCGAGGTCATGCACAACAGTCATCTGCAATATCCATCAGAGGTCAAAAGACAAAATATGGGAAGAGAGAATGCACAACATCTGTATTAAAAGACTAACATCACAAACAATGCTATAGGTTGTTCCACATGGAATTATTCAGAATCTCACTGTTAAAAACTGGTTTCTGCCTTGTCTGACATCCAACCATTCTTTGAGGCAATACATATGGTTAAAAATACTAAACTCATTTTAAAGTTCAAACAGAATATCTCACTGAATGAGGAACAGGAATGCACTTCACAAAAGCTAGTGGAACACTTTCTGGGGAAGAGTAGATTCCAGTGGTACCTTTAAGATCAACGAAAACAGAATACTTCACTGAATGAGGAACAGGAATACACTTCACAAAAGCTAGTGGAAGAGCAGATTCTGGGGAAGAGTAGGTTCCAGTGGTACCTTTAAGATCAACGAAATTTTATTCTGGGTATAACCTTTTGTGAGCACTAGGGATATTAGCCTCCCGGTGGGATCTGGGGATCCCCCCAAATTACAGCTCATCTCCAGACTACAGAGATCAGTTCCCCTGGAGAAAATGGATGCTCTGGATGGAGGACTCTATGGCATTGTACCCCACTGTCCTCACCAGGCTCCACCCCCAAATCTCCAGAGTTTCCAAATATGGATCTGGCAACCCTACCCCCCATCCCCCTCCAGAGGCCAAGAGGGATTTGGCAACCCCAGTGTGCACGCACACTTCTTCAGTAGTCGTTCTGTGCTGTGACATTTTAAATATTACTAGAGAGACCTTGTAAATGGACACTTGGCAGCAACCTCAAAAGTACATCCTAGCACCTAACTTTTCTCAGCTTCAAGTGAACGTTGATCCCCCTCGCCAGATGTTGCCAATGTTCATGGAAAAGGTTACCTTTAACTTGTTTAAAATGTAGTATAACCACCCAAAGGCAGGTTAAGTTCAGCAAATGACTCCCAAGAATA
This sequence comes from Gekko japonicus, assembly GCF_001447785.1. Classification (NCBI taxonomy): domain Eukaryota; kingdom Metazoa; phylum Chordata; class Lepidosauria; order Squamata; family Gekkonidae; genus Gekko; species Gekko japonicus. The sequence goes on from NW_015164185.1 coordinate 1,952,218, forward strand.
TGTACCATTTCAATAATTTTATCTCTGTAGTCTGCTCAGCCCAAGGGCAGGGGTACTGCATGAAACTCATGCCATGCTAACATGGCCCAGCACACACAATCTCGAAAATACAAGGATAAAGCATCAAAGAACTCTTGCTGTGTGCTGGTGATCACAATTCTGCTGAACTGAGCTGGCACTTCTTAATGCAAAATGACAGGATCTATGTCCTATCTTATCAAATTCCAGACAAAGTTTAGAGGAGCCTGATAAAATGGATCAAGCTTAGCTCGCTCTGCTACATTAATACTGTCAGTCTACAGCATGCCAACAGAAACTTTCACAAAAAACTGAATGCTAGATGTAAAAGAAAGCTTCAGGGAACATCCGTTCCCAGTTCAAATTTGACCTTTGCCATCAACTTACTGGGTGGCCCTAGGCAGGGCACTATCAGCATCACTCCCCCCTGCATCTGTACTACAGTAATAATAGATGCCTTTAGGGAAAGTGCTATATAGATACTACTATTAACAGAGAAGTCCTTTCTCTTTCCACGTTTATAATCCATTTCAGAGCAAGCACAATGGAACATTTGTTCTACTTCTCCTTTTGGTCAAGCATTATCATACACTAAAGTTGATACATCCAGGGCCAGCTAGAGCATCAAAAATTACATCTCCCTATCACCCATACCTCACCATACCTATACCACAGAATCTTTTTTGTGTTAAGCAAAATATGGCCAGTAACAGCTTTTTTGTTTTAAGTAGAAGCACAATAATTGCATTTTCACATTGTCATGTCTCCATGCCTTGGCAAGGAGGGCGGGATATAAATTAGATGAATAGAATAAAATAAAATAAACGTGTCATTAAAACATAATGCTGGTCCACATGAGTTTGCAAGTATTATTGGGTGTAAGATAATAAGATAATTGGGTGTAAGATAGTAAGATAATTAAGAATATACTTGGATCTGGTGCAATGAGATGAGATGTTATTTTTTCATGTAGACCTAACGTCAATGGACGAAAAACTATCTTACTTTGTTACACAGAGAAAGATCATTTCATTGTTTTGTGCTCATGCCTTCTGAGTAAGGGACACTACCCAGAAACAGGTTCTTCTGGGCTTGAAGCTTCAGTGGTGAATCTGCACCTGGGTAAGCCTAGATCAAAATAGCCTTTGTCCTATTCCATGTAGGCTTTCTCAGGCCAGAGCTGTTTGTGAACTGGGAAAGGTAGGTGGACTCTTGGGTGGGGGGGAACAGCTTTCTCTTCCTCCAAGGCCTAAATCCAGCAGAGCATTTCCTAGGTTCTGCTGGGCTTTGGGCTAGTTGTGGAAGAAAAAGGAAGCTTTCCCTCCAAGTATCTGCCTCTTCTACAGTGCTTGTCTGACTCTCCCAGGCTGCAAAAACCACTCTGGCCTGAGTAAAGCCAGAAGATCTTGCTACCTGCCAGCAGCTGAAGGAAGAACTGCCACCATCAAGGGCAGAGCAGAGCAGTATTCAGCTTCTCAGCACCACTCAAACCCACTCACACTCTTTAACCCTCTGCAGCAGCCAACAAAAATCTTTGGTGAGGAGGAGGGGAGCGCTCAGCAATCGGCATCTCTGTGCAGGCTCAGGGAGCTGCTGCCTACCCTGAAATCCTATACAGACTAGCAATTAATCCAGGGTGGTGAAAAGGTGCTCTGTGCATGCCTAGTTTGAATACATAATGTTTGTTTATAACACCATAATAATACAGACAGTTCCATTTTCCCTTGCAAGTTAAACCCATTCAGTCAAGCTGGTAATCAAAAACATTATTTAACTCTTCTCTCATGATTTACCCACACAGATACTTCCTCCTTAGCTCTTCCTCTTCTCTGTTGTAATTTGCTAAGTGGAGTTTTGTTAGCAGCACCATCTTTTGTATGTTGATTCAGAAGTAAGCCCCACAGTCATCAGTCCAATGGGGGGTGGGAGACAAACCCCCCCAGCATTATGGTGTATCACACTGACTGTCCTTAGGGGGGAAAAAACCATACTGCAGGAACTAGGTGCATTCTGCTGCACAGCACTCGTTTTTTTCATGAAAGGACATTGCTGTTCACATGATACCTCTTTGAAAATCACCATGCTATGGGGGCAGGGAGGGGACTGGGAGAACAGGCTGCTTCTTCCCTATGCACTAAGACCAGCACACTTAGCTTTTACAACATCAACCAATCGGCAGTACCCAGAGCATCAAAACCAAAACAAAAGCATCATTCCAAGAGGAGGGGGAGAGATGTACGTGATATGTTAGGCTGAGAAATAGTGACTGGCTCAAGGTCACATAGGAGGCTGCATGACTGATAGGTACTTGAAAAAAGGCCTACCCAGTCTGTACCCATTTCTACAGGGGTGATGTGCCCTGGCTTTGATATGTTGTTGGGAAGTGTTCTCCCACCCACCAATCCCCGCTTCCCCACAGCATCATAGGTTGTTTCTGCAGTGGGTTTTACTCCACGCTCACAGCCTTCACGCGTTGCGGCATTTTTTGCATTCTGCATTGCCTCCCTCTTTCGAGTCACCGTATATTTTTATTTCTGCATTACCTCCAGTGTTCACTCTCCATAATCACCGGGTTATTTTCCAATTCTACATTGTTCAACTGTCACTTTGGCTTCCCCCTGCTGTTTCCGCAGTGTATCTGAATGCTGGTTTTTGGTGAACTTTAACCCCCCACCTGGCTCCATGCCAGAATAATGCAATGTAGAATCGGATCCTTTGGAGCATTCATCCCTGCCCCTTTTCCAGCCCCCTTGTAGGCCACTCCTCTGCCCACCCCCTTCTGTGTCCTCCTGGGGGAGGGGACAGGAGTCCTTGGTTGTGCTTGCAACCAGTGTTCCCTCTAAGCTGAGCTAATGTGAGCTGGCTCACAGTTTTTTAGCCTCCTGCTCACAGATTTTTGTCTTAGCTCAGGAAGGATGGCTCCAGAGCAAACTAATTGATGCAGTAGCCAAATCACTTGCTCACAACTTTAATGCCGGTAGCTCACAAAATGGAATTTTTGCTCACAAGACTCAACAGCTGAGAGGGAACATTGCTTGCAACTGAAGGGAACGTATTGCGTGGGCGCGGCGTGTGCTTTGAGCTGGCCTTTTTTCTCAAGTGATTCCCCGAAGACTTTCATGTTTGCAAGCACTGAGACGAAAGTGAAAAGGTTCTCTGCATTCTGTAACATGGCCAAGGCTTTGAGCTCGCCTCTCTTGTTGGAACTGGTGCAGGGCAATCAGCAGCATGGTTGGATTTAAATCTGTCTTTCTTTTTTCTTTCTTTTATTCACTTTTTTTGGGAAAGCAGTTTCATTCATGGAACTGAACAAGGAGGATTAAAATGGAAGGCGCGAGGAGCAAAGGGTGGAACTGGGATGGACAAACAAACAAAATAAAAGGAGGTAACAGTCAACAAGGAACGAAATTGACACCAGCATAAAAAAGGTTTCTTGATGTAATGCTTCAGTGGACAAAAATAGCTCATGAGGTGGTTTCTCCTAAAATAACAAATTTAGAACAAGAAACAAGGGAATTGCCACACTCTATACAGAGCGTAGTCAGCAGTGCTGAAACTCTGCGCACGGTGGGGGGGGGATAATGGCGGGGAGGGTGCCAAACCCTTCCCACTCCTCCTTGGCTGAGATCTGGAGCCCACTGTGGCCAAGGAGACCCACTATGGCCGGAGCAGCAGGGGAGGGTACCCTGGTGCTACAAACAGCTCCCCGTGGCTTTTTGGTGGTGCACCAAATGAGGCACAGGGGAAGGGGACCTAAAGAGTAGCCCAGTAGCAGCGAGCCGAATGGGGTTGGGAAGCCAGGGAGGAGAGGACAGAAAGGGGAGGATGTGATGTGCCCCATCCCTAGCGCACACATTCAGCCAAGTTGTTGGCAATTGGATGCAACCCCCACACAGGTCACACGTTATATTAACCACAATTAAGCAAAAATTGTGAGTTTTGGTTGTAGATGCAGAATGCGTGATTCATATACTTTGTGATTCCTGGGGGGAGGGGGGGAGGAATCCAGAGGTGTAGAACTGCAAGCACTTAATCTGGAGTAAAGGAAAACAGATTTGGCTATGGAGAAACAGTGTGTGTGGGGGTGCACGTGGAAACACCCATATGCTTTTGTGCACCACCCAGGTTTTCTTTGACTTTTGTATGATCTTTCCCAAACCTACGCTGCATTGGGAAGGACTGCAGTAAAGTCAGGTTGGCTGCAGCGAGGCCAGGAAAGTCTGCATCTTCCCAGTCCCGCCCACACAGTAGCCATTTTCCCTGCCCTATTCCCCATATCCACCATTCCCCCCGTGGGGCTTTTTGAGGTTTTTTTTTAATCACCAATTGGCATAGCAATATAATGGTATATTGGTATGTCCATTAACAATTGAATTAAGGGTTGATTCATTGAGATTCCTCATGGGATTTAAGGCAAGAGATGAGCAAAGTACCTTGCTATTGCCTTCCCCTGGTAAGTTCATTACTATTTAGTGTAGTGGTTAAGTGCATAGACTCTAATCTAGGAGAACTGGGTTTGATTCCCCACTCCTCCACATGCAGCTGCTGGTGTGAACTTAGGTCAGTCATAAATTCTTTCAGAGTTGCTCTCTCAGCCCCACCTACCTCACAGTGTGTCTGTTGTGGGAAGAGGAAGGGAAAGGAATTGTAAGCTGCTCTGAGACTCCTTCAGTTAGTGAATGGCGGGGTATAAGTCCAATCTCTTCTTCTCTTCTTAAACCCTTGGAAAAGACCCTTCCTGTAGTGCAGGTGGGAGGGGGGAATGGCCATCATGGAGACTGGGGCAGGGATAGGGTTGCCATGTTCCTGTGGTGGCAGGGGATCTTCCAGGGGGCCCTTCTGCTGCTGCTCAGCTGGGCAACAGGAGAATGTTGGAAGGGGGGGGGACTGACAGCACCCCAATGTGCTGATGTCACTTCCAGCACAGCCAGACATCACACCACTGTGTCACTGGCAACCCTATCATTCAGAGTGTGAAACCATAGTTTTGCCCAAAAGCTACAATGTTGCCACCTATGCAATAGCAACATTTCCAGTTGCACCAGAAGTCATGTCAGTGCACTGCCAGCAATATCATTAAGTTTCCAATAAGCCCCCCCCACCACTAATGAATCTCCCACCAGTTGTTACCTTCATACCGGCAACCCTAGGCAGGGAAAATACAGGAAAAGGTACCATTTGGAAGCCCTGTTGCAACCGTGCTGAACTGGTAGCTGCAGCAACACTGCTGCTTACACAGGGAAGCACTGCTCTGTGGGAAACGCCCCTATCTAGCACTCTAACCACTGCACCACACTGACAATGTGAAGGGGGGGGGGCTAGAAGAGCACAGCGAACACTGAACCCACCAAGACTAATTCCAGCGCTTAGCCCAACCTCTTCTCCCAGGGCTGGATGAAAATGAAGATGGACTACACAGCTGCCCAATTCTCCCCCTGCTCCCAACTCAGCCCAGTCCAGCCAGGTGGGACTCCGCTACTCCTTCCAGAGCCAGCGCATCAACTTTATCATGGAGGGAAGGGAAAAAGAAGAAGTTATATTAATGTTGAATTATTCTGAATGACTCAATTTCTCATTTCTGGGGGTGCACCTGCACCTGCTGCACCCTGTTAATGACAGCCAGAAATACTGCAAGAGTCTCACAGTTATAATTGAGATAATTTTTTGTATGCAATTTGTTCAAGTTTTTATGTTAAAAAATACAGAAGCCACCATGTACTCGAACCACTGAAAAGGCACTATTACAGGGAATAATCACTTAAACTAAACAAGAGCCCACATAAATAATGTATCTCTGGAATACCATGCTGCTTTCTTTACATAAATATGTATTAGGAACCCGTTTAGTAAATATGCTCCTAAAAGATTAATTTCTGTACGTAACACACACTCATTTTATATCACACGACTAAATGCTATGGTCTCTGATCACTGGATCAATATGAAATACAAATTTATCAGTGCAAATTTACTGTAAAAATGCAATGCAACTTGAATTATACAGCTTTAAACCAAACAGTGGCAGCAAAAATTAGACCCATCACTCAAAGGGCAGTTTGGTGTATTAGCTAAGAGTGTTGGAGGATGATCTGAGAGACCCACGTTTGTCTCCCGACTTCACTGAAGACGCTCACTGGGTGACCCTGAGGCAGTCACTCCCTCTTAGCCTACCCTACTTCACAGGGTTGTTGGGAAGATAAAATGGAGGCAGGGAGAATGGATATTCTAAGGCGCTTGTTTCCTATTGTCCCCAATGGAGAGGAAAGGGGGAAATGTATATATGAAAAATTTATGGATGATTTGAAAATTAACAAGCTTAAATTTGTGTTCAAGAGAATATGTGGATGATTATAAAACATCTAAAGCCTTACACAACAAGATGCTGTCCTCTAAAATTAGAATTTTAAATTTATTTGCTAGTATATCAGTTGTAAAGATGTTCACATTCCTGGCAGCAGTCTTATACTTTTTGCACACAAATGCAGGTAGTTCAATCCCATCCGCATTTTGTCGAATGGAACCTGAGGACAGCGTGCATGGAATTGCAACCGTAAACTGCTAGGCACTGGTGTTCGATTTTGGAGAGCCCAGATGGTCAGAAGCCTAGGATTTTTCCAGCACTATTAAGGACATGTCATGCTGCGACAATTTTAGATTGCTAAAAACAATTCAAATTACAGTTTCACCTGCCATATTGGCTTATAATGGTAAATACATTTTGTTACACATTTTAACATTTACTGTTAGCACTGACAAACTGCTAACAGATAAAGTAAACACTGGCTGGGTTCCAAAGAACCCTGTTTGCAATCAGCAGGTGGTCTGACACGCAAACAGGAAGTTGCCAATTTTCGGTCTGCATACTGTTGTACAGTACTGAATCTTTTGCCAGAGGATTTCTTGGCCTTCAAGACTCACTGGGGAGCAGGCAATGGGTTCTACTGGGAAGAAGGGTAAGAACTGTTCCACTGTACACATGGACACACTGTGCACAGTCCTTTGAATCCTGGCTGTTGCCACACCGTGGCAGCACTGCAAATGATGCAAAAAAAGAGAGTATAATCTTAAAGCTTTCTTACTCATTTTATTTGCATCCTACCTTTCGGGTTTTCTAGTCCTCCAACTGCATCCTCACAATAAACCTGTGATATAAGATACTGATTGGCCCAAGATCATCCAGTGAGCTTCATGACTAAATAGATGCTTGAAGCCAGGTCTCACTGCTTCAAGTCTGACAATTTTGTTCACTTTCATTTCAATCGGTTCAAAACCAGTTGATAACAAAGCCATTTCCTTGCACATTCCTGTTTCCCTGCACCTCCCATTCCAGATCCATTTTAGGCAGGGGTGGGTGAAGGAGAAAAAGATATCATCTGTGCCAAGGGGCAGATTGACTTCCAACGAGGCCCCAAGAGTGTTACCCTAGCAACCCTCTGACAAAGAACCACAACCCTAGCCGTTAATTTTAGGAGACAAATGAAAGAATTTGAACACAGCAATCCTGCACAAAGACTTTTCTAGCATCAGAATGCATTTTCCCAGCCTATGGCTAAATATAGATGAGTGAGGTGACAAGGAGGTCATCTCATACACACCCTATAGGTAAGAAAGTCATCATTGAAACACCCTACAGGTAGTCAGGAAAGAATGCAGTATGATTGTTTTCTATTTCAGACCTGTTCTTACAGTGCTTAAAAAAATATCCCACATGAGACTTCTTACAAATGACCCGAGATGGCTTTCACTGCTTGAATGCAGCTGAAAGTGTGCATTTAGGGAAACCCATCAGTAATCCTGCTGCTTTTGCCCGACACTCAGATTTATTACAGTCTTAATGCTGAAGTTAAAGATCTTGTTTTGTAGTCACTGTCTTTCCACCGTGGACATTTTTATTATTAAAAAAGAAAACAAACAGTTGACATAACATGCAGATATACACCATACAAATAATAAAAGAAAAGAAAAAAGAGAACACACACATGTATATGAAACAAAAAGGGAAAAAAGGCTTCCGATTTTCTCTACAACAAATATAGGTTTAATTACATAATTTTCTCTTAGTCTAGGCATATAATAAAGAGCTCTCTCTTTTCTATTATCTACAATTCTTATTCCCAAAAACCACAAATCATCAGCTCATTATTATCTATTTCATGCAAAAAGTCAATAAGGAGTTTCCAATCAGTAATAAACAAATTAATTGTCTTTTCCCTAATCAATGTTTTGCAGTCATTGTCAATGTGTTGTCATCAGTGCAGATTTACCACAAAACCTCACTGCTATTTTTAGACAGCAAATCTAATAAATACATTCTTCATGTAACTAATATAATATAATGCATGTAATTTAATACTGTAAAAAATCCAATTCTACATTTTATCACTATGGCGGTATATGAGAGCCAGCGTGGCATAGTGGTTAGAGTGCTGGACTAGGATTTGGGAGATTCCAGGCTCCCTCCCCACTCTGCCCTGGAAACTTGGCTGGTGACCTTGGGCCAGTCACACACTCTTAGCCTGACCTACTTCGCAGGGTTGTTGTGGCAATAAAATGGAGGACAGCACAATGTAAACAACTTTGGGTCCCCTAGTGGAGAAAAAGGCAGGGTATATATGATGTAAATAAATAAAATAAAGGGAGCATAATGTTTCCATTTGCACTCCTTCTCTCATCTCCAATATACCTTATTCCAGCCTTGTAAATAATTCAAAATTTGCTACAAGAAATGTTCACCAGATCACATATACCTATGGATAGTCTGCTGTGGTTCACATATAGCTACAGGTAGTCAATCGTGGCCATAAAGAATAGCTGAATCAACTTTTCTCCATGTTGCAAAATTGTCTGTCTGGTCACCTAGGAGCAAATTTTATTATCTAGGCAAATACTAGACAGCTATTCACAACTTTGGCTTAGTTAACCTTCAAAAACCCTTTCATATGCAGAAGACATTCCACGTACTTAATACTAAAGGCATAGGCCAGGATTTTCTTTTCCATTCAAAAGTGTGTAACTCTAACTTTTCTTATTAACACTATTTTAAAAACAGATTTCATCTATTTCCAGTGAAAATGTCACATGACTACATTAACACGTCTTCACACTGAAGGAAAGAAAAAAAAATACCCAGAATTTTAACCATATGCATGCACAAAGCATTTTGTAATTTACTTTCACCAAACCCTCTCCTTCTGCAGCCTAACATGAGCCTCCACTACAAAAGATCAACTATATCAGCCTTTTAACATACAGAATGCTTTATGTTTTTGTATTGTTTCCCCTTACAACAACCCTGCAATTTTTATTTAAATCTGTCCCACTCTAATCCTCAGCCAAACAAAAGCAGCTGCTACCACAGCCAGTCAAAATGGAGAAATGCTTACACTCGCGTTTAGAAACTATATTAAACTCAGACAGTTTATTCTAATCCACAGTGGTTCTCTATAAAAGGACACAGAGTTGTTCAACCTGCAAATCTGTTTCCTTGCCCTGGCCTCACAGAGTAGTATTTTTACAAGCTGCCAGCAATACACATTTAAGAAGGAAATTCTGCAACCAAGGTACTCTGCTGTCCATGATTTCACAAGCCATCCAAGTGTCAGAAAGCAGTGATTTATGAACTCGTCTGAAGCTTGCTCTTTCTTGCCATTTTAAATATATATATATCAGCAGAGAGAGTTTTTCTACCCATGGCTGGGACTGCACCTTCCACCTATCACAATCGGTGTTCTGTCCATATATACACCACATTGGTGAGGTTATTATTTTTTTTGTGAGACACTTGTAAACTAATTTCATGGCACACTGCCTCCAAAAAGAGACAGTTTACTGTTAAACAATTATGTTTAGAAAACTGTCTTGTCACACTGAATGTTTATTTACAACACACCATCTACAATCTAGCACAGAACACAGTCCAGTGTTTCAGCTAAATCTTATTGGACTGCAGCCATGGTCAGCAAGTATCATCAATGTTTTCCCCAGAAAATCCTAAAGTTCACTTTATGTTAAACTTTTGATAACGATCATGATTAATCAGGCTCTTACTGCCCAGTTTGTAGTTCAACACAGGGTAGGTAATATACATCCTAATCAAATGGATCCTTCAGGTGGAAAATATGATGTGATTCTTCCTCTCCTTCCAATCAGGTTTATATATTGAGCAATGATCTTGTGCCATGCTGAGGATTACAAAGGAAGAAATAAAGCACAGCAGTTATTCTGAACATGATTCACCCAAAAAGAACTGGATTCAAATTTCAGGTAACATTCAAGACATCAAGGTTACTGCCATATTGGTGATGTCTGGATTAAGACAGTACAACAGATCTTGAAGACTGTGGTTATTATAGTAGCATTTAAAATTCTGCACTAGGATGGCAAATCCTTAGTTGTCATATAAACCACAGCCAGAGACATTCCTCTCAGGGATCCCTAGGGTTGAATCCAGTCAGCTGTCTCACTCAATCTAATCCAATTGTTCTCCTTACTACAGCCCTCATCCCATGTGACTGTTGACCATGCGTGTTTCATGATCCCCAGTGTAGCTTTTTTTGGTAGTCAGATTTGACTGACTACCCCCATCTCAGCAGTGGAAACACTGGCTGGATCTACCTCATACCCTGTTTAAAAACTGATTCAATTTATTTGTTGTGCAAGAACCAATACGCTTTGGATACTGTTTTTCAAAAAGCAACTGATCCAACTACTTTTAACATTCAAATTGCTGCATTAAGAAAGGAGACATGGTATACAGCCACTGACACAGGGTATTTAAATACCTAATATTCTCTACTAAATGAATTCCTCTCTCACCTTCAGATTTCCCAAGGTGTGATCTGAACCTTAATAACCTTAATAAGCTTTACAACTTCATAATGCCAAGGGGTAACACCTGCTTAATATAGCACCTTCAGTCCCTAGCTGGGCTCACACTGCTTTAAGTGTTGCTGAATTGTACAGATATAAAGCCATACTCCATGAATAGTCCTTAAAGAAGCGCTACATTTCCCCTAACAAATATCATATTCAATGATGTCATAAGAAGATGTCTTCAAGTTTTTCTCCACTACACTTTCTACAAAATGAAAACAGTCTCTTTTGGTGAACAGAACTCCTCTGAGAAAGAATGAAGCTGTCTCATAGTCTCATCAACAGGTAGTAAAAGGGAGATACCTCTCTGTAAAGAGGAATCTATTCTCCAATTACATCCTGGAATTTAACTCTTCTGTTAGTGACAGCAGTACAGATGTGCAGAAAAGATTTTTTAAAGTGAAGTCACACCCACATGAAACTGAAACCTGCAGGCTCCTCGAAATACCAAAACTCAGAGCTCTTAATTCTTTAAAATTCTTAATTCTTTAAAAAATAAATTTGCAGGCCTCCTTATGGATGAATATATAGTCACGATGGATGAATGGGAAAATACATCCATTTATTTAAATTAGTTAGAAATCAAAAGCTCAAATAAAATTATCCCAAGAGATACTTTGAATTATCGTGATTCCAAAACTGCTTCATAACAACTAACATTTGGGCTCTGCAATTCCGAGCTTCTTGACTATCCCAAGCAGCATTTAGGGAAGAACTGCTTAATAAAAATTGAATACTTCTCAAGACAAAGTCAAAGCATTCTGGCTCATGTGGCATCAAAGGCCACAGGTGATCTGGTGACTCCTACATTCTTGGTGAGAGTTCTTTTGTGTACATGTTATTAAAATTAACAGGGTAGTGCTTACTAAGGAACAACTTGTCCAATCCTGCTCTAATTTTAAACACAGTTAAATACAAATCTTGAGATATTACACTCATTTAAAACAAAGCAACTGTTTAAAATCTGGCTAGCTTCCAAGGACTTAAGCCACTCTGAAAAAGCTCAAACAAAAGAAACAAAGCTGCTTTCAACTCTTTCTGCATCTGGGCCTTAGGATCAGAACATTTCCCAAGGGAGCAAATTGTAAAGGTGCCGGATCTGTATCAAAAGCAACCCTCAGGAGATAAATATCAAAGTGTGTGCCATTAGCAGTTAAATGTTGTGTTAATGATGTTGGCTGCATATGCTTGAGTCAGAACCTTACCATTAAGTTTAAAAATAAGAACATATCTCCACTAATAACTAACATAAGGTAGCAAAATCAAGCTGACATGCAAATAACCATGCACAGTAAAGGCAGTGCAATGAGTGTGTGCACATGCACCCAGGTGTGCTATTTCGTTCAAGAATGAAAAACCCATATTTGTTCAACGACTACTTGCACATTTATGATATAAGATCCTTTCTACATTCTCTTACCGTTGTCGAAATTGACAATGAAAAAAAAAGCTGGTTCTATTCCTGCGCCCTTAACAGCATCAGGACACACAGAAATTTAGCGTGTTAAACTCTTCCAGGCTTGGAGATCAATGCTGGAAAAGCTTCTTCACCTGCTGAATTTCTGGATGTTAGACAGCCACATAAAGCAGCATAAACGGCTAAAAAGAAGGTCACAGTCCTAACTAAATGGTGTTAGCATCAAAATGTTTATCTTCAAGGTTACTTAAACACCACTCAAATGGGTTTACTCGGGCCCAGTGAGATACCAGCAGACAAAGTACCGCCTGTACCCAGCAGCTCATCTAAAATCAGCACAATGATTCTGAGACACAGAGACACAGCCAACAGAACTTGAATTAAAACAAGCCATTGAACACCTGCGGTACCATACGAGTAAGCTCTTCTTGTCTACCAACCACCACGTTGAAGTCCAGTTGTCACATTCGTGTGCTTAGGTAAATTTTCACTCTGTCCTTCCAATACATGGTTCTGGGTGAGTGGGGCTTCTAATCCAATGTTGGCAACCAGATTTCAACCCCTGTGGGAAGAGCCTTGTAGCATCTTAAAAACATTTTTTTTTTCCTAGCAGAAGCGTTCCTGGACTAGAGCCACACTCCATCAAATGGAAGAATTTTAATCCACGGAGGCTGCTGCTGCTAACATTTGAAGCGCACACCAACTGGTAATCTGCCACAGGACTACCGTTAACAGACTCACACGGATGCCACTCAGGAATAGGTGAGAAGAGCAAATG
>NW_015164185.1:1966058-1970107 GCF_001447785.1 Gekko japonicus
CCCGGGGTCGTCTGTTGTTGCTCCTCACTTGCGCCGAGCCGAGCTCTGCGTGTCCCCCCCCCTTCCCTCCCCTCCCCTCCTCCTTCTACCGCCGCCTCTCCTAGGCAGGCGCCTGGCGCCGAGCCCCGCTCTTGCTCTCGCTCCCCTCCCTGCAGCTTCTCTTCGCCTGCCTCAGACTTCCTCGCTCTTGTCTTGTGCGGCTGCTGCTGCTACCGCCGCCGCCGCCGCCGTCTCTCCGTTCCCGACTCCTGCTGCTCGCTGTGATCCCTCCCCGCAAACTTTTTATAAGCTCCCTCTTTTCCCCCCCTTGCTCTCTCCTTTTTCTCGCAGCCTGGCTTTTCTCTCTCTGTTCTCTTCGCGTCTCCTGGCTAATCTTTCAGCTCAGCTTGCTAGAAAGAAGCAGGAAGTCACCCCAGGAGCAAAGGCTCCACGTGGCTGCTTTACAGCCTAAGGGGCTGTCTCTCTGTTCTCTTCGCGTCTCCTGGCTAATCTTTCAGCTCAGCTTGCTAGAAAGAAGCAGGAAGTCACCCCAGGAGCAAAGGCTCCACGTGGCTGCTTTACAGCCTAAGGGGCTGCTTCAGATTGAGACTGCCTTTTTGACACGTCCCCTTGAAGAGGTGGATTTGTTAGAGTAAACCTGGCCGGAACTGTGCAAATACCTGGCTGCTGTTCATGGCTTTGGCAAGGTGGGAAAAAAGGATCAGCAGGTTTGCCTGTTCTCTCCGTCCCATTCTTTATCTTGGCTTGGATTGCCACAGGCAAAAACCCTACATTAAGAAGGTGCGGCCAGGAACTGCAACACTGAAAGAACAGCAAGAAAGAACTGGGTGACATAAACAACAGTAAGGTGGAAAAAGCTGTCAGAGGAAATCAAGGGGATCTGTATTGCAGCCTGTCAAATGTAACTTTATCACAGAGTAATATGAGTGGTAGGTCTGGCAAGAAGAAGGTGTCTAAAAGGTATTGTTATTCACTGAGGGCTGGGTTTGACCAGTGGTTCAACCCACCATCATAGTGTTCGCCAAATCAAGGGCCATATGCCTGGCCGGTGCAGCTCAAAATACACAGACCAGAGACTTCATTCGAGCAACAAAGCTTTATTCGAACAAAGGGAAAAGCTGTCTCTGTTGAGATCAGAAATTCAAAGTTCTTTATCCGTTTCTACTCTTTATATAGTATGTAGCACACCTATTATTTCCTCCTTAGCCCAGTTATATGTTTAATCGTCACACATGACATTTTCCGCTTAGTACTCCTACTTATTATTTTGTTATTCATTACACATTTTTCTACTTTGAAGATAATTTTATTGTGTGTCTAGTTTCTTCATGCGTGTCTTACTTTGAAGATAATAATCTCCAGACATCCTTGTTGGAGATAATGTATATGTATATTGTACCCCCAAACACACCTGGCCGTTGACTCAAAAGTTTAATTTGTTCCACAATAGGGTCTGCACTGAGCACTAAGAAAACCTGATGGACAAAGCAGGGGCAGGATCTGTAGGCAGGTCCAGAAAACATAATGTATCAGTGGCTTCCTTTATGACATTTATGAGGGGATGTTACATCTGCTTTTTGTAACACCAGCTCAGCTTTGTTGTTATCCACAATAAATTTCACTATTGATCCCTGCAAGTATAAGGGGGGACCATGGCTCAGTAGCAAAGCATCTGCTTGGCATGCAGCAGGTCTCAGCTTCAGTCCCCAGTATCTCCAGTTAAAAGCATCAGGTAGTAGGTGGTGTAAAACACTTTTACCTGAGACCCTGGAAAACCACTGCCAGTCTGAGTAGACAATACTGCTATTGATAGATCAGTAGTCTAATTCGTAGAAGGCTGCCTCTTGTGGCATCTCAGTAGGCCTGTGACAGTTTAAATGAAGGACTGTTGTGGGGAACTGTCTCACAACTTATTTTTCTTTATGACTGCTGTGCTATGAACAAGTCTTTCATCAAATAACTGAACCATAGAGTTGGGGTTACCATATTTTGAAAACCAAAAAAGAGGAAATATTTCCTGACTGACTACTTCAAACAACTGATTGCTATGACAAATCTCATTTTAAATACCCCTACAATTTAAGCTGAAGGTTGCCTCCACTGGTGGACTATAGGGCCAAACAGGCTTAGCCTCGCAACCCAAAAAGAGGACATTTTCATCAGTTTTTTTGAAAAGAGCCCCAAACGGATTAACACAAAAAAGAGGACACATCCTCTAAAAAGAGGATATCTGGTAACCCTCATTGGGGAGTATTTCTTTGACTCTCATTTATGGCTAATGCTTTGCTGTAAAGGTAAAAATAGCAAAGTTCATTTCAAATTAAATGTTTAGGAAGGTACAACCAACCCACATACATTGGCCCCTGTCCTGCATACAGTTTAATATCGTCAAGATGCACAATTCATGCTCGAGATTAATGTGGTTGATATGATAGTATGTTTATTGTGTAAGGAGTAGTATTGGTGCTTATTGTCTCAAGTCTTGGAGTTAATGATTTGTAAAGTCCAATATCCTATATACATAATTCCCTTACATATTGGCCATTTCCAGCTCTTCCATTGGCTGTGCAGTGCGCTCCATCAGCCATTGGCCTAT
This sequence comes from Gekko japonicus, assembly GCF_001447785.1. Lineage (NCBI taxonomy): Eukaryota > Metazoa > Chordata > Lepidosauria > Squamata > Gekkonidae > Gekko > Gekko japonicus. The sequence goes on from NW_015164185.1 coordinate 1,968,655, forward strand.
CAACCGCCACTCAAGAGTACTCACGTGCCACTGACTGGGTGCTGGATCTGCTCCTCTCCCCCACCCACTGCCAGCCTGGACACTCTTCTGTCACAGAATAACTGTCAAATGGCTGTCTCTCCTGATGAAGACACTTCTTCTTGGCTCCTTTGGGACTAACTTTTCCCTCAGTGGCTGTTGCTAGGCAGCCAATTTGGTTCTGTTAGTAAAAAAGGAAAGGCAGGAGGCACTTTCCAGGCCTTCGTGGGGAACTCATTGGGGCTAGTCCTGACTCGGGTTGCCAGCTCCAGGTTGGGAAATTCCTGGATATTCTGTGGAGGAGTCTACGGAAGCCAGAGTTTGGGGAGGGGAGAGGCCTCAGCTGAATAGAATGCCATAGAGCCAGAGGTCATTTCGGGGGGGAATGCGGGGGAACACAGTTCCCCCGGGTGAGGTATGGGGGGTGGGGCACATGCTTCCGGCCGCCCCGCTTCCGGCCCTCAATCAGCCAGGAGGAGGCAGGAGAAGAGGGAGGGTAAGTTGCTTCCTCCCTGCCTCTCCCCATCCCTGCCTGCCTGGGGCCAGGGAGGGCCTTCGCGGGGCTTCCTTGCACTCCCGCTGGCCTTGGAGGTCCACCGCCGGGCCCCTCATGGGGCTCGGCAGTGGAGCTGCAAGGCTGGTGACCGGGACCGTTGGGGGCGGGGTGTGTGGTCTTATGACACACTTCCGGTGATGTCAGGGGGTGTGGCCTTATGACACACTTCTGGTGATGTCAGGGGGTGTGGCATATGCTAATGAGTTATGCTAATGAGTCCCCCTAGCTCTTTTTCTACGAAATGACCCCTGATCTTAACATAATAAATCTAACTTCCTCTTCTTAGCTAGTTACACTGCCTCCGGACGAATCCTTAACTGAAAGAAGGCCCTTTACCTGAAAGTCTAATAATTTTTGTATTAAATCAGACATTTTGAAGTAAGGGGAGTGAGGCAACCCTACTGCACAACTAGGGTTGCCAGTCTGCAGTTGGGGCCTGGAGATCTCCCGGAATTACAACTGATCTCCAGGCAACAGGGACAAAATGGCTCATACGGAGGGTGGATTCCATGGCATTATACCTTACCGAGACCCCTCCCACTCCTCTTCCTAGGCTCCACCCCAAATCTCCAGGGATTCCCCAACTCAGGACTGGCAACCCTAGCTTTCTCCCAGAACCCAGAATTCCCTAAGGAGAGGGAAGGGAATGAGTGTTAAACCCATTTAACTTTGCAGTATAGCCAGACTTGCTATTTGCCCACCAGCAGCTGCCCTTGATCCCAAGCCCCTGCCCTTGAGAGATGGAGGAGCAGCTTACTTTCCCTTCCCCTCCCCACAACAGACACCCTATGAGGTAGGTGGGGCTGAGAGAGCTCTTTCAAGAACTGCTCCTGAGAGAACAGCTTTGAAAGAACTTGTGACTGACCCAAGGTCACACCA
>NW_015164185.1:1970117-1971890 GCF_001447785.1 Gekko japonicus
CTAAGAGTAAAAGTGATTTGGTGAAATCTTCCACAAAGTATAGAAACATAATTAACCTGTTAAAACATGAGACAATGAAAGTAGAGGTGATGGATATTGCGGGATTCAACATGGCAGAGCTCATGCTAGAAGGAGTTGAGAAAGCAATGGAAGGGGGGCTTCCGGTTTTGGTGATCTAATGATGGACGTGTCTCTTGGGAGCTCCTGAGGACGCGATCTGTGAGCCAGCAGATGGAGAGGGGGTGCAACTGTACGCGCCCCCCTGGAGCCCTTGTGATGGGTTCCTAGCCATGGAGCGCCGAGGATCGCCTCTCTCCCGGCACGGTGCTGGTGGATTGAGGCATTCCAATGCCCCGACAGTCTCGCTGCTGTGTTCCAGTATTGGACTCAGAGACGCACACCAGGACAAGCGAATGGAGGTCGAGTGCTTTACATGTTTGATGGCGAGATCTACATTGAGAGTGAGTTTGGCTGAAACGAGTACCAGAGAAGTGGCTGAAAGTCCCCCCTAAAGTAAGTGAGAAATAAAGCGTGGAAATAAAAATGGATCCAAAGCATGCCTTTTAAAGGGGGCAGAACTGAAAGCAAAATGGGACTATAGTAAGGAACTTACAAGAGAATTACAGGCGACTTGCAGACTTTAGAGACTTTTGGCAAACTTTTAAAAATGTAAACAGCTTCAAAGATGTCGCTGAAGAAGATGGAGAAAGATAAGCAACCGAAACTTAAGCCTCCTTCAGGAAGTGCCAGCCCAGCCAGTGCAGTCACGTGACCGGATGTAACCATAGACTTCTCTAAGATGCTAACAGAAGCTTTGCAACCCCTGCTGGAGCAAATGACGACACTCAATCAAAACTTTGCTGCACAGCAACAGGAACTAGACAAGACTAAAAAAATCAATCAAAACTTTGCTGCACAGCAACAGGAACTAGACAAGACTAAAAAAAAAACAACAACTGAGCAAACAGCTGAGAATCTTAAATAAGTGGATGCCAGCACCAAAAAAAAGCAAATGCAGGAGAAGGAAAAGAAGAGAAACTCTGATGAAGCCCAGCTTTTACAGCTTCAAATGGAAAAGGCAAGCTTTACACTGAGATTTCAGGGAATTCCTGAGATTAAAGGGGAGAATCTTAAACAGACTATGAGTGATACCCTGAGACCGGTTGCAGATTTAAAAGCGGATTTTCTTCAAGGCGAGATGAATGTGATCTATGGGTCATTCAGAACACATAAAGAAAAATAATCTGTCTGGTGAGGTGGTGGTTAGATTCTCCAGAAGACATGTGAGGGATCAGATATTAAAAGCAACAAATGGAGCTACCCTTAAAATTGATGGCAAGGAGATAAGAGTTTTGAAAGACATCCCCTTTGAAATAAGGGGGAAAAGGAAGAAATACAGAGACCTGGCTCTGTTCCTACAAAAGAATAACATCTCCTACAAATGGATTGTACCTGAATACATACTCTTCAAATTTAAAGATAAGAGGGAAAAAATTGACTCTGTTATGAAAGCACGTGAGGTTTCGCAGCAACAACTGGATCCAACAGGGGAAGAGGATAAGAAGAGCAACAAGGGAGTGATAATGAAACACTTACTGGAGAAGACTCGGATTCGGAACACGGGGTGGCTGCCCCCAAGCAAGGATATCAATTGAGGGAAAGAAGAGGCAAATGAGATGCCAGTTTTCTCTGAGGTTTGGTTTTGCTTCTTAATATTTAATCGTTCTTTTGTTTTGCTCTTTACTAAGAAGTTACAAAGGATTCAGCAATTTA
>NW_015164185.1:1971912-1974704 GCF_001447785.1 Gekko japonicus
TTTATTTATTTATTCAATTTATTCCCCACCATAGCAGGCTCAGGGTGGCTTACAAAGAGATTACACGTATAGGTGACAAATTATATACAATCTTAAAACAAATAATAAAACTCTACATTATCATAAAGTGCTAGTAAGTGATCAGGTACTTATAACAATGCTTACAGAAGGCGGAACCAATACTAGTGTTGTAATCAGATTATCTATATTGGCGGTTGGCTTGTCTTGGTCTCTGTATTTAGGCAACAGCACAGGCTGTTGGTGATAAACCAAGGAACAGGGCACTGTCACTTCTCAGTTATTTCATGTTATTTGGTGTCGCTCCTTAGTCGAAGGTCTAGTGGAAGAGCTCCATCTTGCAGGCCCTGTGGAACTGTAAAAGGTCCCAAGGGCCTTGATCTTTTCTGGGAGCTCATCCCACCAGTAAGAGGCCACCACTAAGAAGGCCCTGGTTGTGGCCAGCCTGGCATCAGAAGTAGGATTCCTACTCTCGGGCCACCGCAGCTCATGCACAGGACCTTTGTCTTCGTGCTCTCTGGGGAACATGTGGGGAAAGGCATGTGGGCCTCTGACCATAAAGGGCTTTAAAGGTAAGTTCCAGCACCTTGAAGTGAATTCGGTATGCTATCGGCAGCTAGTGCAGTGCTTTTAGCACAGGTTGGATGTGCTCCCGCATAGGGAGGCCCATCAGAAACCTGGCTAAAGGTGGCAAAAGGCTGATTTGGCATGGCTGCTACCTGAGCCTTCATTGTTAGTGAGGCATTCAGGAGCACTCCCAAGCTCCTCACCTCTGGCGCTGGCATCAATGGCGCACCTTCGAAAATCAGAAGTAGGATTCCTACTCTCGGGCCACCGCAGCTCATGCACAGGACCTTTGTCTTCGTCAGATTCAATTTCAATTTCAGTTTGAGCCAACCAGCCATGGCTTGCAACACCTGGTCCAGATCTTCTGGTGTAGAGTCAGACTGGCCGCCCAACTACAGATAGAACTGGGTGCCATATGCATACTGGTGACATCCCAGTCCATGCCTCTGGGCAAGGGGGTGTATGTGGATGCTTTTGGGATAGTTGCTCCCCTAGTGCCACCCTTTGTCCCCAACCCTCAAGGAAGGACTCCAGTATTGGCAAGGTAGTGGATCAGTAACTGACGGTCAACCATGTCAAACAGGTCCAAACCGCCAACAGGTCCAACAGCAACATCACTGCCAATCTTCCCCGATCCAGATGCCTCCGGAGGTCATCTGTGAGGGCGACCAGGGCCGTCTCCATTCTGTGGCCTTGGCAGAAACTGGACTGGAAAGGATTTAGAATGGAAGTGTCATTTAAAAAGCTCTGTAGCTGAATTGCCACGGCTCTGTCATTTTGCCCAAATAGGGCAGATTGGAGACTGGCTGGTAATTAGCCAATTTGGCCAGATCCAGAGATGGCTTTTTCAGGAGGGGACAAACCACAGCTTCCTTGAGTGCCCTAGGGAACTGTCCCTCCGAGAGGGACTTGTTGATAATCTTCCTTAGGGCATCTCAAAACCCATCACGGCCAGCTTTAATTAGCCATGATGGGCACGGGTCAAGGCAGCATGTGGTAGGGCGTACAGTTAAGAGCAGTTTGTCAACTTCCTCCAGGCTGACTGGACTGAAATAATTCATAACCTGAGCAGAAGATGTGCATGGAGCCTCAAGTTCACTTACTGTCTTAACTGTAGTGGGGAGGTCACAGCGGAGCGACAGGACTTTATCTGCAAAGTAGCTTGCAAAAGTCTCAGAGCCAGTGTCCAGTTCCTTAACATTTGGTCTGCCTTGTGGCAGAACAGTCATAGACCAAGTTATTCTAAATAATTGGGCTGGGCATGAGCTCGCAGACATAATTGTGGCCACATAATACTCTGACTTCCATCTCATAGGATCTCATAAATGTCCTATAAGATGTTCTTGTGGCTTCGTCGCAGGCGCACCGCTACTGTCTCTCTAGCTATCTTAGCCTTCGCTTCATCAGCTGCAACTCCTGGGTAAACCAAGGAGCCAGCCTTGGTTTACCCAGGAGTTGCAGAGGGCGTCGGGGAGCGATCTCATTGATGGCTTCCAAGAGTCAGCTGTGCCAATCCTCCACAAGCTCATCTAACGAGCCACCAGGGGCATCAGATCCCACAGGGCCATTTGAAGCCACATAGGGTTCATTTGGCTCCATGGGCAAGCTGAAATCTCACCGCCCAAACAATGTTGGGGTGAAACATTCAGATGGGCCTTCAGGGCATGATGGTACAACCATGGCACTGCTGAGGCAGTGACCCGGTCCACTGTGACCCCGGCCGTGAAGATCAGATTGAGTGTGTGTCTGGCCCGGTGAGTGGGAGTCATTACATATTGGGAGAGTCCCAGCACCACCACGGATGACACTAGGTCCATCGCCTGAGTGTAGGCCACATTGTCCACATGGACATTGAAATCATGCAGGACAATCGGTCTAGGGTGTTCCAATGCCCAGCCCAACATGGCCTCCACCAGGCTGCTGGCTGGTTCTTTTTTCATCAAAAAACCAAAGATAAAGTATAAGCAAAGACAAGTCTTACCTTAAAGTAATTATGTTTCGTTGTCATAATTATTACTTTCTTTGGTTTTTAATATGTTTTTGCTGTTTTATTATCTGCAGTATGTGATTATTTTTAAACAGAAATCTTTTTTTGCCTTAAATTTTGTACAATAATGAAAACATTGTCCTCTATTCATTAAAAAATTCAATAAAAAAGTGTTCAGTCCTTTCATCTGTGTCACATCTAACTATGGAGCTGGCTATGG
>NW_015164186.1:0-32881 GCF_001447785.1 Gekko japonicus
AGGCTGCTGGAGCAGCCTCGGTAGGCAGAGACAGGGAGGAAGCTGACTTACCCTCCTGCTTCTTCCTCATTCTGGAACAGAATGAGGCTGGAAGCAGAGGGCGGCTGGAAGAAGGGGGCGGGGCTTCACCATGTGACCGTCCGCCCCCGTGCCTCTCTCCCGGAGTGACGTACCGGCGCGCTCCGGCCCGATCTGAGGCCTGTAGAGGGGGATAGTCAGAACAGAAGCTTCTGTCTGTTTGTAGAGGCTAGCAGATCCTTATCCAACTGTGCTTTCTTTGGCTTCTGTGCAAGACACTTTCAAAGAGAGGAATAAATCCTGTGCCAGTGTTGGGATCTTGTCTACTAGTACAGCAAGACAATCCTTCATTATTTCACATGCATCTCAGGCAATCAACTGTGTTCCACTCCGATGCAGATGGATGCTTGCTCATATCATTAGGATCACTAAAACCATCTGGATTCAGGACAGGAGCTGACCTACAGGGAGAAGACCTTAATCCGTTTCATCTGTAGTACTGCCATAGCCACCAAGCTTCCATAAGAACCAAGTCTTGAAATCAGAGGTAAACTGCTACTCAGCACAATGCAAAGACTGTGCAGCATAGCTACGTTCACCCTGTATTGTGGGTATGACCTTTCCCCCCCTGACTTTGCTTCTGTGTTTGTCACAACCAGCTGACATGAAGAATTATCACAGGAAAAGCTTCCCAAGCAAGTCTATAAGTAAATGGAAAGCTATGCCTGATCAATTTATATGATCCTGGCTGTTGTTAATTCTAGCACTTTGTCCAGTTCACCCTGCTGACTAAAAGTGATGGGTACCCTGTGGAGGGTGGGCATATTACTACAAGATAAAGAATTCCTGTTACTTTATTTTAGGAAGAGAATAGAAAACTGGTGCAAGAAATAAGGCTCAGCACTGATGGTGATACACCAGTTTCTATAGAATTCAGAACTGCCAAGTCACCTACACATAACCTTCCCCTCACCATTTCCTTTACAAATTCAATATAGATTTGATATCCTGGAAGAAAAATCTTGCTGGGATCAGACTTGTGATTCGTCTTCAGGTAGTGGTCTTCTACATTAGCTACTGCCTCATCCTTTTACCTGGAGATGCAGGGGCTTGAATCTGGACCCTTTCTGCATGAGCCATGGGTCCTGCACATGAATGGAGAGCAGGATCCTCATTGTATACCTTACCTTATAGCATTGTATACCTTACCTTATAGCATGGACGGCTTCAAAAGGGAATTAGATAAGCATATGGAGCAGAGGTCCATCAGTGGCTATTAGCCACAAGGTATAGATAGGGGCTCTGGGGCAAGTGATGCTCTGTCTTCTTGGTGCTTGGGGGGGTCAACAGTGGGAGGGCTTCCTGGCCCCACTGGTGGACCTCCTGATGGCACTGGTATTTCTGGCCACTGTGTGACACAGAGTGTTGGACTGGATGGGCCTTTGGCCTGATCCAACATTGGCGTCGCTTATGTTCTTATGTTCACATTTTGCACAAATTACCTGGGATCTAGAAGCATACACTGTGTCCAGTGTTCCCTCTAAGCTGAGTTAGTGTGAGCTAGTTCACAGGTTTTTAGCCTCCAGCACACACATTTTTGTCTTAGCTCAGGAAGGAGGGCTCCAGAGCAAACTAATTGATGCAGCAGCCAAACCGCTCACTCACAACTTTAATGCCAGTAGCTCACAAAGTAGAATTGTTGCTCACAAGACTCCACAGCTTAGAGGGGACATTGACTGTGTCTACTTGCTTTATAAGTTTCTCAACATCCTCATCAAGTTAGAATACCCAGGATTCTTTGGTGAAAAGAGGGAACCCATATAACTTGGTATATGTGCTATTTTATTCTGCCAGAACCATTTTTTCTAAGAATGAATTAATAGGATATCTGATATATTACCATTTTAAATATCAGCTTTGAATAGCTTGGTGAAGCACTATCCATGGTTTAAGGGTATGGTCATAGAAATCATGGTCAGGCTGAAGATGATTTTCTGAAAAAGAAACAACTGAGGTGGGACGTAATATATTTAAGGCTCTGGCTCTGTTAAGATTTTATAATTAGATTTGATGAGTTAACTCAGAAACATTAGTGTATCAACACTCCTTATAGGAATGCTGATAGTCCCTTGCCTCTCAGTAGGGCTCGAATGGGACAAGATGGAGAGACAGATGCAGGTTGGATAGAGCACAGATAGTGCTTCTGAAGCACCTTCTCCTCCTAATTCTGAACCCCATTACTGCTGCACCGTGTAAATGTGCTTTACAACTGTAGTATATGTGGGATTTTTGTCTAATCCAGATTTTAAGAAATAATAAAACACTTGGGTGTAGTAGAATGCAAGGATATTCTATGCCCCATCCTGGCTTGTCAGTGTGCAGCCAACATGCTCCTTGGTGAAAAAGAGGCCCAATGGCAAAGGAACACTCTGTGCCAACGTCCACAGGGAATCAACAAGGAGGGGAGGGTGATCCAAGGATAGTATCTCTCCCACCCTGCAGTACAAGTGGAACTGAATATTTGGTTCAATAACCAGGTATTTATTTTGGGGGGGAAATAATATTTGTAACATGCAGATTTTTATCAATATTATATTTGTATCCTGCATAATGCCATACAGTACGCCCCCCCAAAGCAGCCATTTTCTCCAGGGGATCTCTGTATTCTGGAGATCAGTTGTAATTCCAGGAGATCTCCAGGCTCCATCTGGAGGTTGACAACCTGCCTCACCTTTATGTTTGCCAAACCACCACCACCACCCGGTTTGCTAGGGGTCCCCCGTTTTTTTAGGGGGTTCTACCCGCTGCCGGCCAGATGGCCAGCGGGGGAAGCCCCACCCCCAACATCCACAGCCACCCTTCTCTCTCCCTTTAAGTGTGTGCAACCTGTGTTTCCTCCCAAGCCTGATCTCTGTTTGAGATCAGGCTTGCAGGGAAATGCCAGCTTCCTGCACTTAAAAGGGAAACGCGGCTGCTCTTAAAGGGGAAATGCCGGCTCCTTTAAGTGCAGGGAACCGCCGCTTCTGGAGATCCGGCGTGCGTGTGGGTGTGTGGGGGGGTGGCGGACATCCCCAACGTGATGTCATCACGTCGGGGATGCCCCGCCCCCTCCAGGAACGCCCCCAAAGTCCCCCGCTGGGGGTGGAAGATGGACTTGGCACCCCTACTCACCTTGCTTTAATTAATGAACAAGAAAAGGACACAGTCAAATCCAAATCAGGAAGCTCTCATAAATCTTTAGTGAGAGCTGCAGCCCCACAAATGCCCTTGGATTACGTAGGCCAGGTAACAAGAACTCAGATTTGCATATGAGCATGCATACATTTGAGATATTTATAGAGCTCTTTTCCAAATTGTTCAAGAAGGTGTCCAGTAGATCACATAAAAACATATGATGTAATCGAGCAGGATTTTCTCAAGACATGCCATACTGAATACAGAAAATGGTAGAAAATAGATTGTTCCTTGTAGAGGCAAGGCAGGATAAGAGCATTTATTTATTTAAATATTTCTTAGCTGCCTTTCTCCCTTCCTCATTGGTTCTGATCAGGCAGGGCTAAAGATATAACATTTCTGGCAATTTTGAGCTCATGGGGAGAACACAGGATTTATCTGGCTTCTCTTCTTCCTCAACTCTCTTCAGCTACCCTTTCAACTTCTGAAAAGACAAAGGCAGAAGTTGTGGGAATGCACAAGGTCTATAGTGCATCTATTTGAAGATCAGAAGAATACCCTATGTGGGCACCTGAAGGAGTGTTAGTTAGTATAGCTAGATTAGGGATTTACAGTTTCACATTACGTTCTTCCTGTCTCCTGATTGGCTCCTTTTCGGAGACTTCCTGCTCTTACTGAACACACACTCAACATTCCCTTCTGCACTAGTTAGACAGTTAAGACTCTCTTTCTCCCCCCTATTCTATTCTTCTTTAATAAACCGACTTATTTTTCTTTAACCAGTTGGTGCTGCGCTAGAGCCAGTTTGGTGTAGTGGTTAAGTGTGCGGACTCTAATCTGGGACAACCGGGTTTAATTCCCTACTCCTCCCATTTGCACCTGCTGGATGACCTTGGGCAAGCCATAGTTCTGGCACAGCTGTTCTTGGAAAAAAGCACTTTCTGTCGGAACTTTCTCAGCCCCACCTATCTCACAGGATGTCTGTTGTGGGGAGAGAAAGGGAAAGGAGTTTGTAAGCTGCTCTGAGACATCTCCTCCTCCTCCTCCTCCTCCTCCTCCTCTTCTTCTTCTTCACATGTTTAAACTCTCCTAACAGAAGTGACCTCCACAAAGATCTTCCTAAGAGAAATGATCACATTTGCATCAGAAGTGACCATCTTGTAAACATCCACTGAAGAAAACAAACAACAGCAAGAGAGAGAGAGGTGGAAGGAAGTGATTTATTCAGGTTTTCATATATGACGGGAACAAAATGGGGCTTTAGAACCCTGGACATGGGGTTGAAAGGTCATCAGCTTTATAGAATTTGTATGTGCATGTTTCTGGGTCGACAAGTGCTTTGCATCCTTCAACGACTGCAATGCCACCATATCTAAAATGAAAACAAATAGATGTAAAACAAGGTCTTTATTGACTTGCACAGTGCTTGTTTGCTGGATCTGGCACTGCAGATTTAGCAAACCCAGCTTTATAAAGTCCCTCCATTCTTGTACGTTTGGGATAGGGTAAAGATTTATTTATTTAGGAAATGCAAGTGCAGCCTCTCCAGAGACCAGCTAGAGGTACGGTAGCTCACAAAGTAACGTGACTCCTTGCACTTGCTCACAGCCCTTCTTTGGCAGTTCCTCATCCTTTCTAGAGCTGAGCTTTAGCCTTGAAGGAAGTTCTACACCTTTCTATCAAGTTTAGTGCCAGTTCCCCTGCCCAGTATGTCTCCAACGCTGGGTGGATTTTTATACCTCAGGTTAACTGCATGTGCAATTCCACCCTCAGTGTCAATCCCAGTCAATCCCATCCACATTTGCTTGGAAGTAAATCTCACTGAGTTCAGTGGTTCTTACATCTATGAAAGAGTGCAAAGGACTGCAGCTTTATGTGTACATGAGAAATCTGCAGAGCCTGGGCCAGTGGCCTCACTATCTAGAAAAATATATATCTCTGGAAAGTGCACTCAGTGATATGGAAGCCCTTTCTTTGATCTTTGAAGGGGGACTGCATTCCATGGGCAGGGAGGCACATTCTGAATCCTTCACAGAGCCATAGAGTTCAAAGGTACCTTAGAGGTCATCTAGTCCAACCCTAGTTTAGTTTCATTTGTTATCATGTCACATGTTCCAGTGGAAAATACCTCTGGCATTAGCCTCCTCCCAAGGCTGTCCAACTGGACAACAAGACCAACACGGCTGACCACCTGGACAAATTGATGTTTGCTCCTTGTTTTGAGGATGTGAATTTAAAAAAACAAATGTACAGAATATCCTATCTATCTGTCCAAGGCCAGGATACAAGGTTCATACTGTGCAAGGCTCTCCTCTCTTCCAGGTTATCTTCCCAACAACACTGTTAGTTAGGGTAGGCTGAGAGAGAGTGACTGGCTCAAAGTCAACCACTGGGCTTCAGTGGAGACTTGAACACATATCTCCTAATCTAACATGCTAACCTCTACACAACACTGCTTGTCATCAGAGCTGTTCACATATTAACTTCTTAGTGAGGTATTGCAACACAAACAGAAGCTCTATCTGCAGATAACTGATACCAGTCGTCTATCCAATGCTCTGTTGTCCTGCTCTCCATGTGAGGAAAAACTCCCATTTAGGGCACGATACATTCAAATTTGGGCTCCGGCCTACCTGGAACAGCATTGTAGCATTCCTTTATTATTGCAGTGGCAGGTCATACACTCTGCTGTGTTCCACTCAGACCCAAAGGCATGCTTACTCTTATCATAAGGATCGATACAGCTGTCCGGATCCACGACTTCACCTGTTGGGGGCAGAGAAATCTCTCATATTCTTATCTGCAGTAATGCCATAACCTTCAAATGTCAACAAAGAACAACTCCTAAAAATCAAGGAAAAATCTGGAGAAATGCCACTCAGCGCAAAGCAAAGACTACACAGCAGATATATATAGTTCACACAGTACACAAATTGTCCTGTGAAACTGGGGAGACTTACTCTAATGGGGATCCACACCACCACCAACATCACTTCTGGCAACAAAAAGACATAGGATTTCAGTCAAATCCTAGAGCATCTCACAACATGGTAATGTCATTTCTGGTTATGCAGCCAGAAGTGATGTCATGGGATGCTGTTTCACTGCCCCCATTTCCTGCCACTGTCACACTGAGGCGGGCAAATGGCAACTCATATACATTATATATAGTAAGCACATTGCTTTGATATTTTGGTGAGCCAGAGGCATAGTACAAGCAATCACAGTGCATGCTTCTATCTGGCGCAAGGGCCTCCACCCATTAAAATGCTGTGGTAGAATCTGAAGTGGAGTTTTAAATGGGTTTAACAGTCATTTTGTCTGTACAGGCAGCCCAAGGAATTGTGGTTTCATCAGGATCTCTAACCAAACAGTCACAGAATCAGTGAAGCTATAGTGATATTTCCAGCTTCCAATTTAATGGTGACAATGTGTAGGGCATTCAACATACAAGGAATAGGACAAGGAACCTATATATATGGGAGGGGATAGTAGCTTTCTCATTCAGGATTCCTGCCTCACATTACTGCAGCAGCTAAATGGGAGAAAAGTCAAGGTACGGGTCGTGCTTCATCAATCACACCATTCTCTAGCTGAATTCTTTGATTGAAGCCATCAACTAAATTAATTAGTTCTGATAGTTATACCTCACTTTTCTCCCCAATAGGGTCGGAAGGCAGCATGGTGTAACCTGCTGATCTTGTCAGATCTTGGAAACTAAGCAGGGTGGGTACTTGGATGGGAGATCACCAAGGAAAGTTCTGCAGAGGAAGGCAATGGCCAACCACCTCTGCTTCCCACTTGCCTTGAAAGCCCCTTGTTGGGATCGCCTTAAGTCAGTTGTGAGTTGACAGCATATAGATACCTGTTTCTCCCTAAAGGGGACCCAAAGTGACTTACAGCCACTGTTCCCTCTAAGCTGAGTTGGTGTGAGCTAGCTCACAGATTTTTAGCCTCCAGCTCGCACATTTTTGTCTTAGCTCAGGAAGGATGGCTCCAGAGCAAACTAATTTATGCAGTAGCTAAATCACTCACAGATTTAATGCCAGTAGCTCACAAAGTAAATTTTTGCTCACAAGACTCCACAGATTAGAGGGAGCATTGCTTACAACATGGTTCTCCCCTCCTCTGTTTTGTGCTCACAAAAACAACCCTGTGATGCTGGTTGAGCTGAGAGAGAGAGTCACCCAACAATCTTCCATGGCAGAGTGAAGATCTGAACCTGGTCCTAGTCCAACACAGTACTCACTACACTACAAATGAGATAATACTGATAGTATGAGATAGTATGCATATACACAGCAATCGCATTTTGCCAAAATCACATTTTTGAACTGAAAAATAACCCTCTGCCCTTTGATAACATTACCGTCTTTTATGACTAGTTCGGGTGCTGCCTGAAAACAACTTCCATGGCACAAGGCCAGGGTGATACAGGAGACAGTCAGGATTAGAAGGACTTTCTGAAAAGAAGCAACAGAACAATAAGAGTCAGCTAGAAACATCTTCAGGTTTTTTTGAGAAATCCATTCTGTTCTAAAATCCATTCAGGCTTTGCAATCAGTTACATATATATATTTGTCTATAAAGAAGACATAGGATTCAATAGGTTGCTTCAGAAATTGGAGTTTTTCTTCATACCTATTTTTGACGACAAAGTCAATATAAAGTAATTGACAAGCACAAGGCTGTGGTCACACAGATACAAATGGGGTGTCACGTTAAATCACACTGTTTTGGAAAAGCAATAGTTTCTTGCCAAGTTGGGAAAACTCGCTATATGAAAACTCTCTAGATATTGGCCATAAGAGATGACTGGAATGAATCCTGAGTAATCACTGGTTCAGCTACTCAGATCTTACTCAGATCTACTCAGAGAGCCAGTTTGGTGTAGTGGTTAAGTGCGCGGACTCTAATCTGGGAGAGCCGGGTTTGATTCCCCACTCCTCCACTTGCACCTGCTGATGTGACCGTGGGTCAGTCACAAGCTCTGGCACAGCTGTCCTTGAAAAAGAGCAGTTTGTGTCAGAGCTCTCTCAGCCCCACCCACCTCACAGGGTGTCTGTTGTGGGGAGAGGAAGGGAAAGGAGTTTGTAAGCCGCTCTGAGACTCCAAGTGAAGGGCGGGGTATAAATCCAATCTCTTCTTCTTCTTCTACATAGGCCATATGAAAATGCCAGTTTCTCAGAAATGTTCAAAGACCTGTCAGCACACAGGGACAACAGGCCAGGGGGGTGAGACATGTGCCTAACTATGTGTTACAGAGATCCTTGTGTCCCTCATGTGTCTGCCCCAGTCCTGTCAACCAGATGTGTTCTGGGAGTTCTGCACTTGGTGTCTTTATAAGGGAACTAGACACATTCATGGAAGTCAATAGCTACTTGTCATGATGGCTGAACGGAACTCCAATATCCAGAGGCAGTATATGTCTGGATTCTCTGACCTGGATGGCACAGGCTAGCCCGATCTCCTCAGATCTCAGAAGCTAAGCAGGGTCAGCCCAGGTTACTACTTGAATAGGAGACTGTCAAGGAAGTCCAGGGTTGCTACACAGAGGCAGACAATGATAAACTGCCTCTGAACATCTCTTGTCTTGAAAACCCTATGGGGTCACCATAAGTTGGCTACAACCTGCTGGCACTTTCTACCACCATATGTCTGAATGCTAGTTGCTGGGGGTAGCTGAAAGAACTAGGCTCTACCCTCTGTGCCCTGCAGTGGGTCTTCAGGGGCATCTAGTTGGCCACCGCAGGAAACAGGATGCTGGGCTAGACAGACCATTGGTCTAATCCAGTAGGCTTTGCTTAGTTCTTCACTTGTACAGATATATTAACAAAATAAAAACTCCTATATCATAAGAAAGAGGCATGATTGATATCCTGGGAGCTGGGGGGAAAACAAAATCAGCACCATGGAAAACTGAATTAAATGCTCAAAAACAAGTATGCCAATTAACTGCATATGTCTATAGCTACTTTGTATAGCCCCTCACCTACACTATAGGCCTACACTATAGTCCTACACTAGCAGATGTGACACAAAAGGAGGGGCTGGTGTGGGGTAGACAGGCCTGTAGCTACAGTGGGGCATTTTGGGGCCTGCCCCCCTCTGACTTCCTGCCAAGGCCCCCCCTTCCACCCAGCCCCTTGCCCCCCAGCTCTCTGGGCTGCCCGCAGGGCTCCTGACTCTCTGGGCCACCCGGAGGACTCCCCACCGCTGCCCCTTCCCCAAGCACGGCTTGCTTCTCCAGGCAGAGTGTGAATGCTGCAAAAGTTAGTTTTTAACATTTTTATTTAAATTTTATTTCTTATTTTGTGATTTCAGTGCCCCTTGACTTATTTAAAGCCCCCCCCCCGAATTACAAAATCCTGGCTACGGGCCTGGGGGGTAGAAGGAACAGGAGTTACAGAGAGGATATGAAATGTCTGGAATACCTTCTCTCCTGATTCAACCTTTCCAATCAGTTTGAGCCCTTCCAGATCAAAGAAACAATTGACCATAATGAGATGCAAAAAGGATTCTTGCTTACCATCTTTGCTGTGCAGTGTAGAAACCTTCTTTGTGAGAATCAGCTCAGTTGGCAAGGGAATGTTCCTTACCAATGTCTGCAGGAAATCTGCTACCGAGATTTATACAGACCAAAAGAGGGAGAGGCTAAGGTGAGGGAAACATCACTCTTTCTCTGCTGTTGTGGGTGAATTGATATGTAAAAAGACAGTTGACAGGAATTAAATATTTGCTTCTGACTAAGCTGGTATTTGTTTTGTACAGCGATAAGGGCAATAGCTGGCAGTCCTCTTGAGAGATGCATGTAGATAAGGACAAATTCCGTACTAAATCAGAATCTTCTAAATGATGCATGGGAAGTGATGATGAACCTCAAAAGAGGATTAAGGTTGAGTTGGCCAAGTGAGGAAAGCTCTGCCATGGATACACCTTCTCCACTATGACGGGAAACTGAGTACTGTTTGTCGAGAAAGGGCTGAAAGAGCAAACATGGCTGAGAGACAGGAGAAATGTCTCAGGAGGATCAACAGGTTTGCAATTTGCATTTGGGCTTCAGCTAAAATGTCCAGGTGATTTGAGAGTACAGGGAGAGACTGTTAGAATCAAATAAAAGTCTCCCTCAGTGGCTGGCCAGATGCTTCTTGGAAGCCTACACTGGGCAGAATCATGAAGGTATCAACAGAGACAGCTGTTACTAGAAAGGTAGAACCTGGACCTAACTCATGCAATTGGAAATCTTTCATAAAGTCTCTACTCATTGAAAGAAAAATGAATTTAAGCAAAAATTCTTGTACCATTTGACAGAGGAGTTATATACTTAGCTCCCACTGGGGTTTATGACCCGATAGAAATTCAGGTGGAATTTGAAGGGCAGAGCTGGGTTTATGTGGAAGCTAAGTAAGCTACAGTTTAGGACTTCAGATTATGCAGGGCCTCTAAATGCAATTTTTAAAAACTAAATTCCAATACATATTTTTGGTAATGCTATGGGTCCTCGTAAACTTGACATAGTTTAGGGCCTCAGAATGTCAACATAGCCCTTATGAGGGGCAGTCAATAGACCATCTGTCTTATCAATCCATTGCACCTAAAATAATAATGATTTAAAATTCAGCTTGTCTAATAAAGGAGGAAGTATTAAATCTGGCCAAAAGTCCCAGAATACAGGTATTTCTTGGCTGATGAGTTAACATTTCTGTGGCCTCAGATAAAGCCTCAGATTCCTAAATGATGACACAAAATATCATTTTCACCCACAGAGGAAATTCAATCACTTCTGGGTTATGTTGTGGTTGATTGTTAACATGTTTCTCTTATGAGGATAATGTAGGTTTGAAACCCAGTAAGCCTCTGCTTGTTCTTGAATGAATCTACAAAATGGAAGTACCAAAGATATAACTGTGAACTTTAGCAACTGATGCAACAGAATACCAATAAGATAAATTAGTTATCCATTGGATTACAAAAACAATTTCTGTTTCATATTTCACGGAAACCTTGGATACCTGTACACAAAGTAGGGCCTCCAGTTCTCATATTTGATCTTCATTTTTAGGGTTTTGGCCTCTTCCTCCTCAAGGTCTGAACAGAAAGGAGGTTTTTTCCTCCCAATCTTCTCAAGAACATATTTCAAACAGGGATGTGCATTTCAAAAGTAATTAATGGCATGCCAGAGTTGGTATCCCAGGACTTCTAGTCTAACAAGAATCACAAGCTCCTTCAAACTCTATTAACCACCAGGTCGTGAAATCAAAGGCTAATCAGGCAAAACTTGCACTCAGTGCAAGGATTATAAGGAGGATAGAAAAATCCTATATTGTATGGTTTTCTGTCTAGGAATATACACTGGGGATGCTTAAACATTTGCCAGTTCAGTTTACATCCTGTTTACTAGTCACAAATACAGCCAATTTTTCAACAAACTGTTAATTTGATCATTAGCCTGCTGGTTGCTTCACCATGCTATTTTCTAAAAGAGCAGGTACAGCACAAATGCATATACATTATCACAGAGTCCAGTTGACTTCTACTCCCCCTCTCCCCAAAGCACTGACAGTTGGTTAAATAGACAATTCTATCAGTCATAAATAAATGCTGTGTGTTTTAAAATGCTTGCTACTCAGTGTTCATCTGCAGTCCTTAACGATGTTAATGGCTACTGATCGGTTTTGATAGGCAGTGTTTTTGTGCATGCACGGTTTTGTGATATAAACCTATTTGGAAGATATTTGAGTTGTTCAGTGCCGAATGCACAGACAGGGTGCTTGGCTCACATCTCATCCTCACAGATGAACAAAGTAAGTAGACAGCTAGACATGTTTGCTGTGTAATTCATAACATACCTAAAGATTCCTGCACTTGTGTATGTACTTGTGTATGTACTTTCTGCACACACAGCATGCACATATTGGGAAGCAGAGGCCAGCTATGAATTCCTAGGATAGATACATGGAGCTATTTCTACATATGTAGAATTGGCATCGTCTAGAAATTTTGCAACAGGTGAAAAAATCCTTCGATAAGTCTTGCAACTTGAAAAATAAGAGGTGGATCTTTGAGGGCAGGGATTATCTCAGCCAGCAGGAGGGATGTTAATGTATCCCTAGGTTTCCCAGAGAATTCGTAGATGGAGTTGGGGAAATTGTTGAAAGTGAAAAACAATTGTCCACCCTCTCCCATTTTCTTGGGTCATTAAGAGCTGGTAGGTAGGTAGGGGCACTCCCATAGGATTTCCAACTGCGGCCCCTTCCTCTCATGGAATATCTTCATGGTGCATATGAATAATCTGGTCAACGCAAATCAAATCAAGAGTTGTTTTAAGCCTAATGCATTAAAACATTTTAAAGTTTTTTTCAGTTGGCTGTGCTGTCTCAATCTAAACCATTTAAGCTGAGCACCCCATGAGAAATGCTAATGTGCAAGGGGCAACTGCCTCTTTGACCAAACTATCCCACCCAATTCTGCTGGTTGCTTTTCATCTGATGCCTTAGCGAGGTAAGGGCTCTCAAAGAGGCAGGTCACCAGGCAGAAAATTTGCAATCCTCAGGAACTTTCATCTTGTACCATAGTTACCTCTAATCAACATGCCTTACTAATTGGAACACTGATGATCCTATTGTGTCCTCTTGGAAGAATCCGATAATCCTCCATTTGCAATTAACAATAAATACACACCCACACTACCCTTTTGATTTTTTACACTCTCTCTAAAAGCTCCAAATCCTTCTTTGCAATGTGGGGTTTTTAGGATTATACGATTCAGGAATACGTAAAACGAGTGATTAAAATATTATATATGTAATGTCTAGCAATGTCAAAACACTCACCAACAATTATCATATAGTTAGAGACATCTATTTCCAAGGTCAGGCCAATGATATAGTGTGTAGAAATGAAGCCTCAAAGATTACTACTGCTATAGAGTCTTATGAAGTAAGCATTCATTAACTGTTCTCCTGTTAGTGTTTTAAGTTAACACTGTGACCCTCAGTTTTTGTATTTCCCACCTGGGTGTGTGTGTGTGTGTGTGGCATCCCTAGAACTTGGGTAGGCCCATTGGTAAGGCTTCTTATTGGCTGCCCTCATTCAAAGGAATGGGGTTTCAATTACTGCAATGGCAGCTGCAGCCACTGGAGGATCAAGAGAACTGGTAAGCACCTAGGCTTTCCTTAGTCAATGTGTGGTTCCATTCCACCTAGGCTTTAGTGCTTTTTATTCTCCCTTCTCTTTCTTCCTTCCTCTTCAGACTTTTCTTCATTTCTTTTTATTCCCCTTCTGCAATTCTTTTGTGAAGTGAGGAAAGAGATACTGCATTTGGCTCTGTCTCCTGTGGCAGCCATTTCGGATTTGGCTCCACCTCATGTAATAGCGATTTTGAGACGGCACTCAACAACCCCTCAAAGTTCCAAAGGTGCCTGCAGGCTCAAAAAGTTTGGGGACCCATGATCTAGAGTGCTGTTTTCTTCCTGCATGAGACTGGAGTGTGGAATACCTTGGACTGCCAGGACTGCCTTTCTTTGGCTGGTTCAGGCTTTGGCTCTGCTGCTCTGCCTTCTTTGTTCTTAGGGGAGGTTTGGGGACTGCTGGAGATGGACACCTCCACTGTTTTGCTGGATGTCTTGCTGGAAGCCTGCTGCGGTAGAGAAGGCCAGAGTTGTTTCTCTGGAGCCTCTGGGGCACGGATATGGTGGCTAGGTTGCCAGCTTTGGCAGGAAACCTTCCAGTCTCTGGTTTAGTCCTCCACCACCAATCAATAGTAGGGCTGCCAAGTGGGAGCGGGTAAACCCCCGCTTTGGAGGCCCGATTTCTGCCACCACGGAATCGGGCCCCAGGGGGAACTCCGCCCCCCCCCGAAGCGCAGCATGGCTGTGTCACCAGAGGTGACGCAGCCACGTCGATCAAGTTGGGGGTGTGGCCCCGATTGTTGAAGGGAAAACTCTATGGTTTTCCCTCCGACGATGGGGGCCACGCCCCCAACGTGATCGACATCGCGCGTCACTTCCAGGATGTGCTGGCGGGGCGCATGCATCAGGGGAGAGCTCCCGGAGCCCGGCGACGCTCCCCTGCCGGTAAAGACTTGGCAACCCTAATCAATAGGGCAGCGGGGGTACGGGAGCATAATGGCATCCTGTGATGCCATGAAATATCTTCTGGGTGCACAACTGGAAATTTTACTGCCACATCATGGGACACTCTAGGATTCCTAGATCATCCCATGACCCCTGAGTCACTTCCAGCTGGGCAGCCAGAAGTGGTGTTGTGGTGTTGCAAGATGCCCTTTTGGTTAGTCTTTGCTCCACCAGTCTCTTGAGGACTGCCAGACAAGGGTGGTAACAGGGAATTTCAGGCACAGAGGGGATCACAGCAGGTAGTGTGGGTCACAGCGGTGAGGTTCCTCAGCACTTTAGGACTCTCCCTCTAAGGCAGAGGTGTTGAACTCATGAAGGCTGGGTCTGACATAAATGTTACTTTGTCAGGCCAGGCCATGTGTGCCATAAAAAGTAATGCTTGGTACCAGGGATATAAACTGTATAAAGGACAGCAGCTGGTAAGTTCCGAGTTGTTGTATCCTCAGTGCTGGAAGGGGGGTGCAAAGGAAAACCCATATGGATGGACTGGAGAGCCAGTGGTGCAGCACTGGGCAGATGCTCCCATGCTGCTTGAGGTTGTTCCACTGTGCTGAAGCCAAAATCAGAGTAGCTTCCCCCCACTCCCCCCCCCAAGCAGTCTCCTGTTCCCTCCCTTGCACTAGTTGCTCGTGGGCTGCATAAGAGCTCTGGATGGGCCGGTTCCATCTTATGTTTGACACCCCTGCTGTAAGGAGTCTTCACCTGAAATTAAGACTGGTCCAGGGCAAGTCCTAACAGAGCATGAGGCCGATAAAACAGTAGACGGAAGAAAGGAAGAGGCCAAGGAAAGAGAGAACAGAGGAAACAGATTAACTAGAGAAGGAGCTGCAATAGAAGTAAGGGTCATCAGAGAAATAAAACAGAATTATTGGTTCCATCAAACATTGTCAAATTTCATCACCTGTTTCCCATTGGGTTAAGACCTAGAGGGGGGGGGGGTTGTTCCCAGGCAGAGTTCTTCTTTTCCTAACAGAACAACACACTTTTCTTTCGGAAGCTATGAAGTTGCATGTTGTATCTATATAACTGATATGGTTACAGAGTGCTTACTGTTCTTCATTCTAGCAAGGCTATCTGACATCAGAAACATGTGCAGTTGTAGCTGGCCAGAACAAGCAAGGTCACTGTGGTATGATTGCCTGTCAGCATTTAGACATTTTACCCAGTATGCTTTTAAACAATGAACCAAAGTGAATATCTGAATATATGTTCATGATTGATTTCAGTCACTGTGATTAGAATCATGAAAGGCACTTAACATATGCACCATGGAAGCGTTAAGAGCACCTACTAAGTTAAACCTGTTAGGCAGTGGCAGAGTACAAAGTGGTTCATAAAATGTGCGTACAACAGGTCCAGATTTGGACAGGACACCCAGGGGCTTATTAAGGGAGGAGGAAGCCTGGGCTGAGATGATGGGGAAGAGGACCCAGGCAAAGATAGTCTGAGGGAAGCAGAGCACAAGAAAAGAGAGGTGGGACAAAGCTAGATGGGTGCATGGTGGTAAAACTGGGTATGATACCCCTCCTGCAGCTGTAGCTCATTTAATGGCTGTGTTTCTTTTCACATTCCCACCCTCATGTCGCTTGTACAAGACAGATCCTCCATGGATGTCTTTTCTCTTTCTTGACAAATGCTTTGTATCTTTAGTTTAAGCATGATTTCTTTTCAGGTAGAGGGGCAAACGATGAGGAAAGCCGACATGTTCTGCTTATCATCCCAGATTTTTTAGTGCTCCGACCAAAAGTCTTGTTGGGGATAAGCAGCTCTGAAAGGAAGAGTGTTCCTCAGTCATGTCTGCAGGGGAATCAGCCGCTCCAAGTTCCAATGAGAAGGCGGTAAGCTAATCAGAGCAGACCGCTAACACTGTTCTGCTCTTCTGGGTCAACTAACACACAAAGAAAACCTCTCTGAGGCAAATAAGAATTCAGCATCGGACTTACTTGGTATTTATTCTGTACTAAGCAATCTGTAGAGGCTGGCAGAGCCTTATCGCCTTCAGAAGTGTTTACTGATAAGGACGGGCCAAAACCCAAACAGGATCCTCTCATAAAGCAGCAGGATTGGGCTGTGCCTAAATAACCATATTTTAAAGGTATAATAAAGAAGGAAGTGTCCATTTGAGGGAACAGTACTGGGAACATGATGTGTTTGTTGGTTGATGAGTTTACATTTCTATAGCCACAGGGGGAGCCCCCAGATTCCTCAGCGGTGACACAAAATATAACTTCACACATCCACGAAATTCAATCGTTTCTAGGTTGAGGTGTGGTTGAAGTGTTAATATATACATGTCATGACAGTAATGGGGGAGTGAAACCCGGCAGTATCCTCTTTTTTTCTTCTTCTTGAAAAACTGCTTTAGAGACTATCACAATGGAAACGTTTGTTAAGGGATAACAACTTTTTTTTGGGGGGAAACAAATAAAAATGAAAGGTTCATAACCAAATGGGAAAAAATGGAGATGGGAAAACAACAATGGCAATCTAGAGGGAGTTCAGCTTCTCTGTCATATGGGTACAGATTGCAGAGGGGAAGCCTTGTCTATATGTTGCAGCAAAAGCAGAAAAGAGTCTTGTGGCACCTTAAAGACTAACAGAATTGTTAAAGCAGAAGCTTTCATAGAGCTCACTTCATCAGATGCATGAAATGAATTATCAGTCAGCTGATTGTAGCTTCTTTCATAGGGGGCTGATTCCCAGTTCTGTTCTGATTGTCACTGCAAATGCAAAGACATTCACAATGGCAACAGTTCTTCACACAGAGATTTACTCCGACCCTTTGCACATTACTGTTCTAAACCAGGTGTTATTCGTTGTTGGCCCAATCTCTATACAATAATCTTCTTAGTGTATTGGCTATTTCCAGCTCTCCCATTGGCTGTGCAATGCGCTCCATCAGTCATTGGCCTGTCAGCTGCCACTCAAAAGTACTCACATGCCACTGGCTGAGTGCTGGGTCTGCTCCTTTTCCCCACCCACTCCCACTTCAGCCACTATTCCCTGTCAGAATAACTGGCAAATGGCTGTCTCTCCCAACGAAGACACTTCTCCTGCTTGGCTCCTCTGTGGGACTAACTTTTCCCTCAGTGGCTGTTCGTAGGCAACCAAGCTTGGTTCTGTCAGTAAAAAGACAAAGGAAGGAAACCCTTTCCAGGCCTTTGTGAGGAACTCATTGGGGCCCGTCCTGACTAAGGTTGCCAGCTTCAGGTTGGGAAATTCCTGGATATTCTGTGTCTAAAGAGACCAGTCTAAGGAAGCCAGAGTTTGGGGAGGGAAGAGGCCTCAGCTGAACAGAATGCCATAGAGCCCACCCTCCAAAGCAGTTATTTTCTCCGGGGGAGCCCAAAACAGAGTAGTGTTTTGGAAAATCTTTAGGAATTGTTTGGTGCATTTACGATGGGGCTCCTGGGGAACTATTGTTGCCAATCTTGGCCCAGCAGCCATCAAACCATTCTCTTCAACCCCCTGCTGTGCAGCTGACTTTCCCCTAGGGTTGCCAATCTCTAGGTGGGACCTGGAGATCTCCCACTGTTACAATTGATCTCCAGATGACAGAGATCAGTTCCCCTGGAGAAAATGGCTGCTTTGGAGGGTAGACCCTATGGCATTATACCCTGCTGAGTCCTTCCCCTCCCCAAATGCTGCCCTCCACAGGATCTGCCACCCCCAAATTTCCAGGTATTTCCCTACTTAGAGCTGGCAACCCTACTTTCCCCTCAGTGCCTGTTGCTAGGCAACCAAGCTTGGTTCTGTCAGTAAAACAGGGTTGTTGTGCAAGTCAAAAGGGGGAAAGGAGAATGATGTAAGCTGCTTTGGTCCCCATTGCAGAGAAAAACTGTACTTTTCCTCCTAGGGAACAATTGTTGCCAATCTCCAGGTGAGGGCTGGAGAGCACTCAGAATTACAACTGCTCTCCAGGAGGGAGGGGGAAGGAGATGGAAAGCTGAAATCAGAGGGACAGATAATGATAGGTTGATGCTTGGCTGGGAAGGCAATAGAGTTGCCACCTCTAGGTTGAGAAATTCCTGGAGACTTGAGGGGTGGAGCCTGGAGAGGGTGGGGTTTGAGGAGGGGTGGGACCTCAGGCACAATAACATAGACTCCACCCTCCAAACCAGCCATTTCCTCCTGGGGAACCATTGTTGCCAATGTCCAGGTGAGGTAGCAGATATCAGTTCCTCTGGTGAAAATGGAGGACTCTGTGTCATCATATCCTGCTGAGGTTGCCACAGCAAATTGAAGCTAAGTGCCCAGAGCCTCTTTGTAGAGCTCGTTGTATTTATTTCCACAACAGGCCTTATTTCTAATTTTGAATAAAATGACAGGGATGGGGGTTTCATACAGTGAATTTCCTCTTGTTAATGAGCTGTCTCTGAAACGCTATGTTCATTTCAAACAGTGCTACTCCCCCCCCCATCCTTTTTCACTGCATAATCTTCCTTGGAGGGGGTTTCTAAACACCTCAATGATGCCTCTATAGCACTGAAATACTATATTGGTTTAGTGCTCAATGTAGAACATTCCAAAAAAGTCCATGGAAGATCGTGTGGGGGAAAATGGCATTGTAGGAAGCATTATGGACATTTGAAACAGCACACCACAATGATTCAGAAGCACAATGAAGGGGTAGCAAACAGAAGAAATGGGTTTCCCTCAAAGCGGCTCAACCACACTTTGCTAACCTGACACGTGGGTTTGTATGAACAGGTAAATAAATTGTGCTAGCAGCTGGTTACTGAAATGAGTCTGTCTGAAATGGCAGGAAAAATCCTTTAGCAACCAGTTACTAAAATGGAATACAAAGGCAGTTTGAAAAGGGCCTCCATGTTTCTCCCAAACATCCCCCACCACTGGCTGGGTTTTTATCATTTAAACATATGTATCGATATATAAAAACAGCAAAAAGCTCACCGGCTGTGAGGAGAGGGTGCTAGATGTAAGGATGTGGTATAATCTGTTTGGGGTATAATCTTCCAGGAAAGATCATAAGAAATAGGTTTGAGAAAAACTGCAGCAGAACCAGGAAAAACACATAATATTGGTTGATACAGCCATGGAGAAGCCAAAATTAAATCCTTTGAGATTTGTGGGGAGGAAATGTGGAGCAAGAACTCAATGAAGCACACATAAACACAGAGGAGAAAACCTTTTAAGAGTGGATTAAAAGGCCATGAAAACAAGACATTTCTATGCAGAACTCAAAAGTGTACAAGATAAGAACAGCAACTATAGTTATAATTGGTAGTCACACTGTCTCCTTAGTTCTGTTAAGCTATTTAACTATAGGTTAAATTCCACAACAGGTTATTTCTCTACAGGTGTTCTGTTGTTAGGGAGACTGTGTTAGGACCAAGTAGAGCTGCTGTAAATAGTCAATGTGCTCACTTTAAGAACATAAGAGCAGCCTGCTGGATCAGACTAGTGGTCCTTCAGCAGAGGGAGGGCCAAACAAGCAGAGCACAGAGGCCAAGGCCCTCCCCTGCTGCTGTTTCCTAGCACTGGTCGTCAGAGGTTTACTGCTTCTGCAGATGAAGGCTCCCTTCAGTCACCATGGCCATTGACTCCGGTATCCTTCTGCTTTATGTGGAAACTAGAAATAAGGCCCGTTGTGGAAATAAATACAACGGGAGCTAGAAAGAGGCTCTGGGAGAGTGCTCTGGCTTTGGGCAAACAGTGTCAGTTTGCTGTGGCGACCTCAGCAGGGTATAATGACAGAGTCCACTGTTTTCTCCAGAGGGACTGATCTGTACTACCTGAAGAGCAGTTGTAATTTTGAGTGATCTCTAGCCCTCACCTGGAGAGTGGCAACAATTGTTACCCAGGCTCCACCCCTCAAATCTCCAGGAATTTCCATATCTAAAGCTGGCAATGCACCAAACAATTCCTAAAGATTTTCCAAAACACTACTCTGTCGATACATTGCAACACTTTGAATTAGCACCAGAGCTTTAAGTGCTCTCCAGCTGTCACCTGGAGACTGGCAACAGCTTGTTTGGAGGGTGGGGAGTATGGCATTGTATCTGTCTGAGGTCCCCCTCTTCCTCCTCCTCCTCAGACCCCACCCACAGCAGGCTTCTTCCCTAAAATATCCTGGAAGTTTCCAACCTGGAGTTGGCAACCCTATGTCCTTTCCAGGCAACCATCAGCCTACTTTTATCTGCCTGTCTGTCTTCAGGTTTACTTCCCCCCCCCAGCCTCTGCCTAGGGAAAGGGCAGTCTTTCCCTGCAGTGGGAACCAAAGCAGCTGACATCATTCTCCTCTCCCCCGTATGATCCGCACAACTACCCTATGAGGTATGTTAAGGTTGAAAGTGTGTGAATGGTCCATAATCCCCCAGGCAGCTTTTAAAACATGAACCTGGGACCTGCACACCATCCTCTGAAGCGCTCTCTGTGGCAGTAATGGGGTGACTGCTGACACCTTTTCCTATCTTTTTTTTTGCCTTGTGGTATTCTGCTTGTGGTGTGATCTGTTGTCTTTGTGGTGTGGCATGATTGTGTTATTGGGTTTGTTTCTTTTGAAGGGGAAGTGATGTGTTCTGAGTGAGGACATATTTTACCTCAGAATACAGTAGATTCCATATGCAACTGACAATTCCAACTGCCTTGCGGGGGGGAGTTTGAGGTGTGGAATGGAGTGAAGTCCAAGTAATGCTTGCCTATTGCTTTTCTCATGAGTACTGCACCTGTGTTTTGTCTGATGTTCTGCCTGGTTCCCATGGACTGGGCGCGCAACCGTTTCATT
The DNA here is from genome assembly GCF_001447785.1 of Gekko japonicus. Classification (NCBI taxonomy): domain Eukaryota; kingdom Metazoa; phylum Chordata; class Lepidosauria; order Squamata; family Gekkonidae; genus Gekko; species Gekko japonicus. The sequence continues at coordinate 21,076 of NW_015164186.1, forward strand.
AGCCCGCCAGCGGGAATGCTATTCATTGGATCTGTATCTGTTTGAATTTCCTTTATTATGCTTGACCTAACTGTGTATCCCCAGTTCTAACAAAGAACGTGTTTGAGTATGTCTTCAACGCTTTGAAATAAATTTTGCTTTTCTTGAAAACGTGGATCCAACAAGTGGTAGAGTATCCGCTTTATGTGGAGAAGGTCCCATGTTCAATCCCTGGCATCCCCAGTTAAAAGAATCAGGTAGCATAGTGGTGAGAAGGGCCCATAGTTGAGACCCTGGAGAGCCACTGCCAGTTAGAATAGAGAATACTGACCTTAGTAGACCAATCCTCTTACTCAGGATAAGGCAGCTTTATGTGCTCATATGTGAGCCCATGGGCTAGAGGAACTGAGATCCTGTCATCATTCTTTTTCCTTACCTTGCTGCAGTCTGGTGCACTAAGCATTTTTCTCCAAGCCCACTACCACAAGCAAACTGGGCAGGATGAAAAAAAAATTCAAATAGTGGTGCACAGCAAATTAAAGCGAAGGGGGCAGGGTTTTACTCCTTCACTCATGCAGGAATTACATCCTTGATTCTATAAAGAAAAGAAATTGTTATCATCTGAGTTGGGGAAAGAGACCACAACAGAGCAGCTATGGTGATTAAGGGTTAGTGAACAATGCAGAGCAACAATCCCCCCTCCCCCTACACTACTACAACTCAATATCACGCAAAGAAATTGATTGGCAATAGTTTAATGGCAGATAAAAAGAAGTACTTTCTCCTAAATAACCTGTGAAACTTGCTGCCTACAGATGTGTGGTGGCAAATACAATGGCTTAAAAAAGGTAGAGGTCTGGTGGATAGGTCTTTGAATTACTATTAACTTTGGTAGCAAATGTAACCTCCATATTCAGAGGCAGTATATTTCCAGCCAGAGGTCATTTCGGGGGGGATCGCGGGGGATCGCAGTTCCCCCGAGTGAGGTACGGGGCGCGGGGCACATGATGAAGCCTCGCCCCCTGCTTCCGGCCCTCATTCAGCCAGGAGGAGGCAGGAGAAGAGGGAGGGTAAGTTGCTTCCTCCCTGCCTCTCCCCACCCCTGCCTGGCTGGGGCCAGGGAGGGCCTCTGCAGGGCTTCCTTGCACTCCCGCCGGCCTTGCAGGTCCACCGCTGGGCCCCTCATGGGGCTCGGCAGTGGAGCTGGAAGGCCAGCGGCGGCGGCCGGGACCGTTGGGGGCAGGGTGTGTGGCCTTATGACACACTTCCGGTGATGTCCGGGGGTGTGGCCTTATGACACACTTCTGGTGATGTCAGGGGGTGTGGCATATGCTAATGAGTTATGCTAATGAGTTCCCCTAGCTCTTTTTCTACGAAACTACCCCTGCTTCCAGCTGTAGGCCAGGACCCAGTTAGTGCCTCCAAGCTGTGAACCTGCTTCTTCAGAGGGAGTGCAAGTCCCTCCAGGACAGGCTGACTCTGCAGTCCCCAAGCAGCTTCTCCGTTGACCAACAGCACCACAGTCTTGTCTGGACTGAATTTGAGTTTATTAGTCATCCCCAGGCACCTATTCAGGACTTCCGCATATTGGTGACACTTCACTCCAAATCACCAGATGACCTCTCCCTATCGTTTCATGTACATGTTAAATAGCATGGGGAACACAATGGAACCCTGTGGTACCCCACAGCATATGTATCTGAACAGCAGTCCCACAGCACCACCTTCTAGAATCACTTGGTCAATTAAGAGCAGAACCACGAAAGCCTGGTGCCCAGCCAGCCTCTCCAAAGGTCACCATGGTTGATGGGATCTAAAGCCAAGGAGTGGTCCAGGAGAATGAACAGGGAGGCACTCCCATGTTACTCTCCCAGCAAAGATCACCAAGGCCATTTCCATCCCAAAGCCGTGCCTAAATCCAGATTGAAATGGGCCTAGATAATTCTGGTGCTTCTTACCGAATTGCAGGGTGACAAAAAGAGGTTGGCAACACAGTGAATGAAAAGTCCAATCCTGGTTTGTGAAACGTGTTTCTGTATCCCTGTGAAGTCATTATACAGAAAAGATGGCCTGTCTGATATGGGCTCTTCCTGCCCCCTAAGTGTCCTTGTGTTATTTAGGGGCTGTCAGGCCTGTAGCTACAGTGGGGCATTGGGGGCCCTGTTCCCTTAATTAAAAGCCCTGCCCCACAAATGGACATGCCAGAAACCTTATTTTTGAGGAGAGACACCCCCACTGCCTGCTGCTGTGGCTTGCCCTTGGGCTTCCCTTTCCCTCCCACTGTGGAATTTGGGGGGGGCATCATGGGACCTGGAAAAAGGCAGCTCAGAGAGCATTTAAATGCCTTTTGAGTTTCCTTCCACAGGGCATGAAAGCTTAGAAGGGCACTCACGAGTGGCACCATCAGTACAACTCCAGCAATCCCCCTTTCTGCTAGCCCAGTAATTTAACTGCATCCTTAAACATTTACATGCCCCCTGAACAAAAAAATCCTGGCTACAGGCCTGGGGGCTGGTTCTTATAAAGGGGAAAAAATGTATTTCAAGAAACTCCAAGCAGTCCTTTCTTTTTGTTGTGGCTGCTGCCTGCAGGGGGCATCCCAGTTAACAGATCTGCCCCTCTCTGTGCAATGTGACCTCACAAGAGATTTGCTCAGTCATTTCCTCTGGAGATTGCAGGAGAAAATGAAGCAACGCTCTTGCTGCACTGTACTAAAGATCAAGATCTCAACCCATTGTGCTGTGCAGCTCCCCATCAGGTTCTGTGGGAATGTGGTAGTCACTTGTCCATGCTTGAGAGTAGTGTCTATTTCTCTGTATGTGTCTTTCTCTTTTAATGGCTATCCACAGCGAGTGTGGATATTGGTAAGGAAAGACACTTACTGGGATGTAGATATAAGACTCAGAGCTGTGCATTGCACTTCTTTCCTGCAGATAATAAACTGGCCAGGCAGAAGAAATGGGCCAGTCCTCTGTCTCCCATAATAACCGTGTTCAGGGCTTTCCAATGAGGACTCTCATCTCCAGCCTGAGTTTGCATGCACTGATTAACTGATTCAGCATACCTCAAGCCAGCCAGCTTTATGAAATAAAGCTATTTTCCATGAGTTGAGACAACAGGAAAGGTGCCTTTTAATAAAAGTAGACAGTCTTTTTGGGCCTTTAGCAACTGCCAAGTAGACCAAAACCAACTTGGAAAGTATTTCCTGCACAGGAGTCCAGTGAGGCTTTACCTGGTCCAATGTTTCCCTGCCCATATTCATCATCCTGAGAAAAACATCATCTGCTAAATTTCTGCATGCCAGGAAAATTCAACTGGTTTAATCATGCAATCTTAAACAGATTTACACCTTTCTAAATCCATTGAAGTCAATGGGCTTAGAAAGGTGTACTTCTATCCAGAACTGCACTGTAAATCATTTCCTATCTTCAAGGAACTCTGGGAATTGGGATTCTGGGAGAGGGGGCTTGTGATCTCTAATGACAAATTCTCGGCACCCTCACCAAACTGCAATCCCCTTTATTATTTGAGGGAAGCCCTGACAGTTGTACACTAGTGTTAAACCGTTACGCGCTTCTACCAGAAACAGAACTGAGCCCTGCTTTAGAGTCCAGTGGCACCTTTAAGACCAACAATGTTTTATTCAAGGTGTGAGCTTTCATGTGCAAGCACACTTTTTCAAATACACTGGAATGGAAGGTAAGGTTCAAACTTCTAGACAGGGGCTGAACAGCAAATTAACATGTAGCATGATGAAGATGTTTTGAGATATGCAAAGACAAACTACATAACAAGCTAAGGATATAAGGTCAACAGTTGTAAAGCAATAAATATGTCAAAATAAGACTGAGACTCTCCATTCACACCTCTCAGCATTAAGTTGTTCTATTTGGGCTCTATTTAGTCAACTAAGTCTTATTTTCCTTTGCACTTTTAAGAAACTGACCACCACTGTACTGAAAGTCTGAGCTCATTCATTCACCTTGCTTGAGGAATACTCATGAAACTATAACCAGCCAAATGACAGAGCCTCCCCATCCCCAAGGAGATGAAGAGGGGTCACCAACATCCAGACTGCCACCAGGATATTTGGCAATCACCACATTGCCAGTGATTAAGCTCCCAGTCCAGTGTGACCACATAATGAGCTCAAAGGAGAGGAACTAACCTTTTGCTTCCTTCTGGCTTGGGTGGAGAGGTCAGTGTGACATGCAATTCACAAAACTCTAAATTAGCTTGTCACTTAGCACTCCATATCACCCATTTGTCTGATGATGGGTTCTGTTTATTTTATGATCCAGTTTTATTCTGCCATTTCATCTGTTTGTTCACTGAGTAAGAAGGTTTTGTTTTGTTTTGTTTACATCCTGGCTTTCAGCAAAAGGTGGTTCTCTTCTGGGCACGGAACAGTTGAACATTTCCCGCACTTCAGTAGAGCAATGAACATGCCCAGTCCTTGCTGGGCTACTTTTTAATTTGAAAACTAACATTTTTCTGCAAGCCTGGGAAAGGAACCTCCGACTCACTTCATGGGCAACCCATTTAATTACCCTTTTAATAGGCACTTGGCCATCAATTTCACTGCAAGGAATGAATTAATATGAAATCATTTCTGTAATGCCTGTTCAGGGCTGGTTCCAGGTTTTTGGGAGCCTTGGGCAGACAGTTTCCAAGGTCCCCACGGTCTCCACCCCTCCTGTGACAACCCACAGGCACTCCTGCTCTCCTTCCTCCAAGTCAGCCTCATGCCTCCCTCATGCTTATGTGTCCTTCTCTGCTCACAAGTCTCCCAATGGAGGGGGAAGGGGAGGAGGAGGAGAAGGAGGAGGAGGGTGGGGATTTATACCCCACCCTTCATTACCCAAGGGAGTATCAGAGTGGCTTACAAACTCCTTTCCCTTCCCCTCCCCACAACAGACACCCTGTGAGGTAGGTGGGGCTGAGAGAGCTCTTGACAGAAACTGCTCTTTTTCAAGAACAGCTGTGCCAGAACTATGACTTGCCCAAGGTCATCCAGCCAGGTGCAAGTGGAGGAGTGGGGAATCAAACCCGGTTCTCCCAGATTAGAGTCCACGCACTTAACCACTGCACCAAACTTGCTCTAGAAGGGACCATGGACGATGCAGTGCTAGCAAATGAGTAAGCAGGGGGTGCTGTCAGCAGTGGGGCCTGCCAAAAACCTGGGCCCCGGTAGCTGCCCCACCTGAGTATATGCAGATGCTGCCCCTGGGCCTGTTTCCCCAACATTCCATCATGGCCATGTGACCAAAACAGGATGGAGCTATGCAAACAGCAGCAGGCTTAGTAGCAAGTCAATGGCAGCAGGAGTCTTTTGCACTTGTGGCCAACGCTACAGTTATGGTTGACAATTCTGGCTTGGGAAGTTCCTGGAGATTTGAGGGTGGGGGGGTAGAATTTGGGGAGGGAACTCCTTGGGGATGTGACACCATCGAGTCTGCCCTTCAAAGCTGCCATTTCTCTCAGGGGAATTAATCTCCACAACCTGGAGATCAATGGTAGCTCCTAGAGAACTCCAGACCCCACCTGGAGGTTGGTAAGCCTAGCTGCAGTGAGGGCAAAATTCAACTGGTTAGAATGGTCTAGCAGAGATCCTGCAGGAGATGAGCAGTGATGCATCTACTGGGGGAGTTCCCAGTATTCAAGTGCTCCTTCCTTCTCTGCATAAACAGACATATGCACATGCATACTCCACTGTTATAGTTTGGGCAATAAATAAATAAGACATCAGTTATCCTGAGACCACACACTGATGTCATGCACTGAGACTTTCTACATGACTCGTGGCTCCAATGTTAATCACTTCTCCTTTTCGGCTCCTTTTGGGATCTACCTTCTGTTTCTCCTCTTGCATTATTGAGGACCTTCTGGTGGTAAACAACACTGAGTGCCAAGCTACAAGCAGGCTGTCCCAATCATAAGATCAGGAAACATGCTTTGAACTGTACTCCCACAGAACTGTGCCATACACGCAGTTCTCATTTTAAAGGGCATAGCTTGCAGCCAGCTGGACCTTTGGTATTCTTTTTATGTCTTAAATGCTCCCAAAGGAGAGTTTGGCAGAGTGCACTTTTGCTTTCTATCTATTTTTAACCCTTCCTTTTTTAATTGCTTGACAAAAGCAATGAAAAGCTGCAGATACTTAGCAGCTAAATAAAACCAGTGTGAAGCCAAGGCTAAGATCCCAAGTGCCTCTTAAAGGACTTATCAGCCCTTCTGGCTGCTGATGAAGTACATGTGTGCAAAAAAGGCAGTTTCAAATGTGCTTCTACCAGTGAGAGAAGAAGAGATTGGATTTATACCCTGTCCTTCACTCAGAGTGTCAGAGTGGGTTACAAACTCCTTTCCCTTCCCTACCACAGACACCCTGTGAGATAGGTGGGGCTGAGAGAGCTCTTTCCAAAACTGTCCTTGAGAGAACAGCTCTGACAGAACTATGGCTTGCCCAAGGTCATCCAGCAGGTGCAAGTGGAGGAGTGGGGAATCAAACCTGGTTGTCCCAGATTAGAGTCCCTGCACTTAACGACTACACCAAACTGGCTCTCAGTGTTCTCAGTCAGCAAATAAAGGCTACTTTGCAATGATATGTCAGTCTTCCTATGTTTTACAATCCATGGGTGATTTAAGTCTGAAAATTCAGCAGATCTTAGGAAACCTCCAAATGCAGAAACAAAAGTGACAGTCAGCTGCATTCTGAAGAAAGATGCTAGATGGTGGGGTTATTATGCCACTTGTTCTTTGTATGGTCAAGAAGAGTAGCCAGATGTTTCTGTGAGTTTAGTACAAAGAAAATAAAATCAAAGTTATGTGCCCAGACAACTTAGGATCTTCCCCAAGAAAAACCGACTTCAACAAACTTGATCCAGAGGAGTTAGCCATGTTAGTCTGTTGCTGCAAAATAATAAAAAGCCCAGTAGCACCTTTAAGACTAACAAACTTTATTTTAGCATAAGCTTTCGAGAAGCACAGCTCTCTTCATCAGATGCATGGAGGGTATAAAGAACCTGGCCAGAGATATATAGGTGTGGGGGGGAGGGGGAGGGGGGAGGGTGCAGAAAATGCCATGTAAATGCAAAACAGTTGAAAAAGTCATGAAAAAAAGTTGAATTCTGGGCTGGGTGTGATCCCTTCCTTCTATTGATGAATCCGAATGGAATACCTGAAAGGCAGTTACTTCTGGTAATGATATAACCATCCAAAGTCTCTATTCAATCCATGTCTGACTGAGTCAAATTTACATATGAATTCCAATCCAGCAGCTTCCTGTTAGATTTTGGTTTTGAAATGTTTCTGTTGAAACCTGATGTATATTTTCTGTTGGGATATTTATAAGTTCACTTCCTGATGTCATGAAAGAGTTAGCCTGTTTGTTTGTGTATGCTAATTGTTAGTTAGCTTAGAATCAGGGGTGGCCAAACTTGCTTGACGTAAGAGCCACGTAGAATAAATGACAGATGTTTGAGAGCCGCAAGACATGAGCACATATTACACGTTTTTGCTGGTAAATATGCAAATTTGCTTTTTATTAACAATAAATGAGACTGCCAAAAATAATAACAAAAGTGGTAAAAGCAGATATTGATAATGATATTTATTTGTTCAATGATATGTGTTCGCTAATGATATTTAGCTTCCCCAGCCGCCCTGCCGGGAGCCGCACAATGGATGTGAAAGAGCCGCATGCGGCTCCCAAGCCACAGTTTGGCCACCCCTGGCTTAGAACCTATGAAATATCAAGTAGAAGTTCCCACACTAGAAAGGGACGTCTTATTCATAATGAAGTTACCTTTAGCCTGGTCATTGGTCAATTCGTGGTTGGGTGATGTTACCTGATATCTTGTATGTAGGCATTTTGGGAGTTTCTTCCTACTCCCTTTGTTTTAAGATCAGACACCATAAGAAGATTTGAGAAGTAAGATCAGACTAGAGTATCCATCTTGGAGTTACCAGTAACTACAAAGATGTAGCTAGCTAGCTAGACTGTTTATTGTTTTTATCCTCTCATGTAACCCTTCCTAATTTTCTCAGTAAACTTTCTTTTAGCTAATTTACACATGTGTGCTGTGTGGTTCCCTTTTACTCTACTAAATTATCCATCATTTCCCCTCTATTATCCTGTTTCCTTTAGGTCTGGGGAGGACCAAGGAACCATGCAAGGCCCAATTGTCAGGTCTCTAAAATATTATTGTGGTTCACTATATTTATATTTTACCTTTTTTAAAAAGAAACAAGGCAGCTGACAAAGCAACTTTATATACAGAGCTAGTAAAATCAGGCTCTCCTTGTATCTCATGCCCTCTTCTGCTAAGCAGCAGAATGGCTGGCTACCAGATTGCAGCAGATGTCCACACAGTTTCCAACATATCCTTAGAACCTTAAGGGCAAGGAACTTACTGTTTTAAAAATGAAAGAGCTAAGATTCTTCCAGAGGCGACTGCAAATGATTCAGTGCACTCAGTGCAGCATGGTGTTAGTTGGCTAAACTGTTGTAGGATCATAGCAGTCCTGTTTGCATTACTGCAAAATCAGCAACACAGAGATAGGGAAGGAGCTTCTTCTTAAGTGGATCCAGAAACTCAATTTATATCTCCAGTTTGTGCACCACTGGATCCAGCAACAGGATTCAAGCGGCCAGATTCTAGATTCTACCTGCCATGTTACACAGGAGGAGGTAGACTGAAAGGGTGGAATTTTGAAATGTACAACTTCTGATCATATCTTTGAACTCACACCCTACCTCCTCATTAAAAAAAACCCCTCCCTGCATGGCTGTCTTAGTAAATTAGCACATCAAAAAGAGGGCTGTGCTTAAAGTTCCCTCTGGGAGTCATTAATTAAGTTTAAGCTGGAAACAAAAGGGAAAGAGCTAGTGACTGGGAAGTCATTCATTACACCTGAAAAGGAAGAAAGGGGAAATTGCAGGGGAACGTGGAAAGGGGTTTCTGAATGGGATTTACACACTAGTATTTATATCTTGTCCATGGGGAAGGCGTTGGAGAATATAGTGCTATAATGCCATGCAGAACTCCAGTTTCAGTTCTGTTTGCAGCTGCTGCCTTTCAGTCAGATTGTTCATTTTTACTATGGCAGACCTTCAAACAGAGCCCTCTAATCACACTCTATCCAAAGTGGTATAGCCCTCATGTTTAGTCCCTCATTTTTCATGGTCTATAAAATCTATTCGCTTGGTCCTAAGCAAGCAGCAGCATGAGGTAGGAATAAAGTGGCAGAGTCCTGGGGCAGCAGAATGGACTGTGCCACATTCAGAGTGCAGGAGGGAAATCATATCAGAGATTGTGTGGTTTAGTGGTGAGTATGTTGGCCTATGATCAGAGAGACCCATAATCAAATTCCCACTCAGCTATGAACCTATCCCACAGAATTGTTGTGGACATAAAAATGGGAGATTGCCCTTCAGGTAGAACACTATCACAGCAGGGTGAGGGCTAGGCTAGAGTCCTTCTTCCTGACATGCTAATTTTCTACTTGCAAGGGTTTTTTTAATGTACATTCAACAACAGTGTTCTCTACCTGCAACAGAAGGTGTTATTCCCTCTATTCTGCTACCTTGGGATTCTATCGCTTCATCTAGCTGCCTCAATTACCAAGGAATGTAGCAGCAGAATCCATGTCTATAGTTTCTTAAGACCCAGAGGTGCATCTACTGCCATACACAAATGTCCCTTTTCACAAGTTGTTGTTGTTCAGTCGCACAGTCGAGTCCGACTTTCACAAGTAGTCCTAGATATATATCCTGATTTTTACACAATACAGAAATTGAAAGAGAAGATGGTGTTTTATAGAAATTAGTTTTTCTCCAGCCCTGTTTTTTGCCAAATGTTTTAGTAGTTCTATGTCTCCATCTTCTCCCAAGCCTGATTAACTCCATGGCAGGTCATTATTTTATCAATGTCTTCCAAGCCAAGAACTGGACATTTCGGTTGGATAATCCTAGAGAAGAGAGGGACAGTATTCTGCATTGGCTGTGAGGATATAGAATTAGAAGAAGTTGCCTCCACAAGGACTTTGTTGCACATCCCAAAGCTGGTGGGGCCCTGCGATTGCTCAGAGTAAGTCTCCTGATGCTCCATTTTGTGAGAGCAAAACTGAAACTTGAAGGCTGCTTGAAAGCCCCTTCGGAAGTTCTCATTGTAGTATCCATAGATAACTGGGTTGATGCTGCTGTTGGAGAAAGCCAGCCAGTGGGCAAAAGGAAAGAAGTAGCTGGTCAGCAAGTCTAGGTGTTCGTCAGCCAAGTTGGTGTAGTCTACCAGCAACATCAGAGTCCACAAGGGTAACCAAGAAATCATGAAGAGGAGAGCAACCAGGATTAACATTTTGATGACCTTGATGCGTTTTTTAGAAGTACCATTGGTTCTACTAGTGCAAGGCAGGTTTTCAGTGATGGGAACTGTGGAGCTGCAGAGTTTCAGGCAGACCCTTCCATACATGAATATGATAAGTGTCAAAGGCACCAGGTAAATGTGAGCGAAGAGGATGGTGGTATAGAGCTTCCTCATGTTGTTGTCTGCCCAGGCTTCATAGCACGTGTACAGTGGGTAGGTGCTGTTCTTCCCATCACTTAGTACCATGTAATGGTCTTCCATGCGGGTGACAGTGAGCATGATGGCAGACGGGCACATGATAGCTATGGCTAGGAGCCACACCATGACGATGATAACCACAGCCTTGAAAACACTAAGCCTCTTCCGGAAGGGCAGGACAATGCAGTGGAATCTGCAGACAAAGCATAAGAAATTAGAAATAGGTATGAGATGAAATTTCACAAGCTTGCTTCTTCAATTATAGATCAAGATGGGTAGCCATGTTAGTCTGTCTGTAGCAGTGGACTGGACTCTTGTTCTTCAATTATAATAACCCTGTTTTAATATTCCCACTTCTACCTTGTAGGAAATGAGCCAATGAGTCTTTATTTTGGCACCATTCCAACCCCCCTGGAAAGTAGACACATTTTTTTCAGTGGCTTGTATCCCATCACTCCACCCAGCCAAGTCTGAAGTCTTCCTCCAGCCTAAGTACCCTTCCTCCAACAGAAATGGCTCTTCTGTTGGAAGAAGGCTTCAAACTTTGCTCAGTGGAGTGGTAAAATACAACTGAATGTTATTTTTGCATCAGTCTGTGTATAAATGGCATATGAATGAGATTAAAGAGACAACAGAAGGATGATAATGGAATGATAATGAAAACATACAGAATAAAACTAAAATAAAAATGGCTGTATTGACTCATCCCTAATTAGGATATGAGGGGACTAAAACCAATAGAAAGCATGGCAACAATTTTCAAGCTTTAGCAGCCCAGGGACACACCCCCCTTCAATTATTTTTGGCAGACCCTATCCTTCACCTCATCCTTCAAAGTGCCAGCCATATGCCAGACAGCCCCCTTTGAAAGTGTGTTCAGTGCCCCACGGAGGCCTCCAACCTCTAGCATCCTTATCAGCTAGTCTTGAAAAGCAAGTGTAAGAACAATATAAATCTCCATGTAAAACCACTCAGAACCTCCGAGATGGAGCGGTATAGAAATTGAAATAATAAATAAAATAAATAAATAAATAATCTGAACATGGCCCAGAAGATCAGGCCTCACAGGAGAGCTGATTTTATAGGGCCGTAACACAAAAAACCTTGGACCATTGCTTGAGAAATTATTATATATGGAATAAAAATCCAATGGAAATGAATTTATCAACTCATTCCTAATTAGAAGAAACAAAGGGTGATTTCCCACTAGCGCTGCTCCGGGCTAACTCGTCCCTTTTGCCTCGATGGTAGGTGTCAATTTCACA
>NW_015164186.1:32905-81490 GCF_001447785.1 Gekko japonicus
TGTGAAATTGACACCTACCATCGAGGCAAAAGGGACGAGTTAGCCCGGAGCAGCGCTAGTGGGAAATCACCCAAACAGACTCTGTGATCCCACCCATGTTTTTGAGGGGTATGTGTGTGATGGGCATATCAGGCTTCCACATGAAACACTCACCTTACACATTATGTTGTGTATGCTGAGCTCCAAAGGGGCTAACACTCACATTTCCACGCCATGAAGAAGACTATTAGTATGTACATGAACTCAGCCGGTCTTTTGTATTCAGGAGCAGAGTCTCCCTGCCCCACAGTGAAAATACACCTGTTTCATTAGTTCTCTCAGCCTAACAGCTGGATTTGGGACCCAGTGTTCTCATGTCTGTCCTGGACCTATCATTAAATCCTATTAATGATCAAGGAAATATATTTTGTGCCTCATTGTATCTAATTTTCATTGGCAGCATGCTACCAGCCAGTCCATGGGTTTTAGTAGCCAGCTTATGGATAATAGATGCCCAGTGTGTAGGAAACAAGAATCCTCTTGTTCATTGCCACACCCACAAGGAGTTAAAAGCCTTACCTGTCCATGGCTATAGCCACAAGGGTGAAGACTGAAGCTGAGACAGACATCCCTTGGACAAGGCCACTCATGGTACAGACAATCTGGTTAAAAGGCCATCCTGTTGGGCAAAGATAGATAGAATAAGCTGTCATCATGTTAATCGCCACAGGAAAACCAGACCAAATCCAAAAACCATATAGAGACTAATCACATAGCTTGTCCAGTTCCTCAGGACCCAAGAGTGATCACAGGTCATAGACTTTTGTCACACAAGGTGGGGAAGAGACTTGCATTAATCAGCCTAAGAGCTTATAACATTATAATATTTGAGATGAAAAATCCAAATACTGCCCACCTGTTATTAATAGACATAGAACATAATGCATTGAGCCCCTTAAAATCTGAAATATTTCAAGACACCTTGATTATTAGAAACATAACAACTTAAGAGCAGCCCTGTTGAATTATTAGACCACTGGTAGACTGAGGTCCATACATGGTACACAAAGTCATATGAGGAAATGGTCCTTTAGACATGTGAATACCAGAACATAGCTTTAAAACTCATAACCAGCTTTTGAATTGGACTCAGATACAAGCTGGCATCCAGTATAGTTTTTTTAGGATAGGCGAGATATGTTCTTGTAATCTAGCAATCAGGCTTCTGCATTCTGAACCAGCTGACATTTCTGGGTTGTTTTCAAAGGTAGCCCAATGCAGAGCTCATTGTTGTTGTTGTCAGCCATTCAGTTGTGTCCATCTCTTGGCGATTCTATGGGCCAGCTCTCTCCATGTTTTCCGATCTTGTACAGTTTCTTTGAGTTGTTCCATGCTCAGGCTGGTGTCAACTTTTATGGTGTTTAGCCGCCGTGTTCTTTGGCAGCCCAGTTTCCTTTTGCCACTAACCAATCCAAGCATAATTGCTATTTCTAGTGAGTTCTTCTGCCTGACATGGCTGAAATAAGTCAGTTGCAGTTTTATGATTTTTCCTTCCAATGACAGAGCTCATTACAGTAATATGGATTATTGCAGCAAGATTGGCTGAGTTCAATAAAGGAATTGGCAAACTAGATGCAACTGATAGAATTTAGTTAAATGATTTATACCTTGCCTTTCAGTCAACCCACTCACTGCCAACAGAAGACACTCTTGGCAGCTGTGCCAACCTGCTTTCCAAACAACAAGGCTGAGTCCTTGAGCACCCCCAGGCTCTTAAGCTGTTCTGCAAAAGTCAACCCCACTCCATACACTACAAGCAGGTCCAATCCCACTAAAACATCAGCTTCAAAATAGTTAACCACCTAGAAAGTTATAATATGGTGAATGTGTAGCATGAGTTACCCTGGTAACGGGACATTTTGGCATTTCTTCCTCAAAATGAGGAGTTTGAAATATGCCCCTCTTGGGCTGACAGTAGTTAAACAGTAAAAAATGATAAATTGGCACATATATATTCTACGACACTCTAGGTATGAGGAAAAAACATCCAAGAAAGGGGCAATTAATGAAAATGTAGGCCACAAGGTTTTCTTCACAATGGACACAGAGCACAAAGGAGTCCTAGCTGCAGGCACGGTAGACATTTGCATTGTGCGAGGTCCAAAGAGAGGGGTGGAGAAGGCAATCTGCAGTCAGTGGCTACCATCATCCTACTAAAAATGGGACGAGGGTGCAGAGGTCATTTCGGGGGGAAACGTGGGGGAGCGCAGTTCCCCCGGGTGGGGTGCAGGGGACGGGGCACATGACGAAGCCCCGCCCCCTGCTTCCAGCCGCCCCACGTCCGGCCCTCATTCAGCTAGGAGGAGGCAGGAGAAGAGGGAGGGTAAGTTGCTTCCTCCCTGCCTCTCCCCACCCCTGCCTGCCTGGGGCCAGGGAGGGCCTTCGCGGGGCTTCCTTGCACTCCCGCCGGCCTTGCAGGTCCACCGCCGGGCCCCTCATGGGGCTCAGCAGTGGAGCTGCAAGGCCGGCGGTGGTGGCCGGGACCATTGGGGGCGGGGTGTGTGGCCTTATGACACACTTCCGGTGATGTCAGGGGGTGTGGCATATGCTAATGAGGTGTGCTAATGAGTTCCCCTAGCTCTTTTTCTATGAAATGACCCCTGCCAGGGTGGATAACTTGCCTTCGCAAACACCTTCATAGCCTACCATGTGGAAAAGGAGACATTTTGAGGAGAACATATTTGTGCTTGCAGAATGTGAATTCTCTTTACCAGCAAGTAATGCTGCAGGGTGAATTTTGTGGAAGGTTGCCTTCATGCTTGGAGCAAATGTTCACAGTTAAGCATTGAAAACTTCCAGGAGAAATAATGGATTTTCGAAGCCATTCAAAATCTCCACTAATTAAATGTCAGAAATGAGACCAGTGAGGAAAACAGCAATTTATTAATCAATGCCTTCAAGCTCCGGCACTTGAGGCCAAGCACTGTCACTGAGTCAATACCTCAGGGAGTGAATTAATCATCTCTAATTGGAAAGATTCAACTGATTGGGGCTGCCAAATACTTTCCAGGCTGGCTTTATCATATACTACAGCAGCCTCACTGTGAGGATAACAAACTATGCACCACAGAAGGAACCATTCTGCCTTCCCTGACCTAAGAAGAAGACACCCCACTTCTTTGAAACAACCGGCAGAGGAGAACAAAACAGGAGTCCACTGGCACCTTTCCTATGGCACCTTAAAGACTAACAATGGCTCCGGTCACACGGGCAGGAAAATGCGGGGGGGAGCGTGGCTGTGTGCCCCGGGGCAAACAAACGCGCGGTTAAGCGATCAGACCTCCCGTGGAGGTCCTGTGGAGGTACCTTGGAGGTTCCATGGGTAGGGAGAGGTGCCGATCACAGGACTAGCCTGCGCGCAATGAAGAAGCGGGCAGTGCAGCAAACTGGTGTTTTTGTTTTGTGTACCCAACGAATGCACATGCTCCGTTGGGTGCATGTGTGCATCCACAGAGACTTGGGGGGGGGGAACCTTTGTCGCAAGGGGACATGGGTGGGCGCCGGATGCCTCCAGAAACGCGATCAGACGCCCGCCCTTGCCCCACAGTTTCCGGAAACTAGTACCTCCGAGGTACTAGTTTTTTGCAGCGCGTTTTCGCCGGGAAGCCTCAGTTGTGCCACGGGAGCTCTACGCTTCCCAGATGTGCCGGTGAGATTGCGCCCGGAAAATCCGCCTGTCTTGCGTCTCTCTTGCGTGGCTTATGTTCCATGTGACCGCCGTCAATGTTTATTTCAGTACAAGCTTTCCTGAGTGAGAGAGCTCACTTCATCAGACAGACATTTTTCATCATGACTAACTCTTGATCCTTGATCCTGGAGATCCACAGTACCGTAGTTGGAAGACAAGGGAGACAACCTTTGGGGACAAGACAATTTTCTCTCCCTTTTTCTCTTCCTGCTACAGTCTTGACAACCGATTTTTTTAAACCTCTAGGTCAGTTGACAAAACAGTCCTTGTACAACAGCTATCAGAATTTTCAAAGTAAAGCCAGATTCTTTTTAAAGGCACAATTTTCACACAGACTATACATTTAAACTGTATATCCAGCCTAAACATGCTCAGGTGCCAGGTGGCTGAGCTCAAATCAGTGCAGCATTTTAAAACATGAGAGGCTGTAGGGCACATGTGGGTGATTCCTCCATAGCTGCCATCCCATGGAGGTAGTGTGGATGACAACAAAGCACCCTTGGCAATGGCAGCCATAACAGCTACTCTTACACCCTCCTGATGCAGCTCCTCCCTGCTCTGGAATTAGGATTACCAGTTGCCCTGGAGAGAAAGTTCTCACAGCAACCCCGTAGCTAGAGAATCTTTGGGGAGGGGGCCTGGGGAGGGGGGCACCAGCTAATTAAATGAAAGTACAGTGCAGGTGGCAAGGGTGGGCCCACACTGGGGAGGCCTCACCCTCCCATCCCTGTTCCGTAGGAGAAAGGTCCAGTGGTGAAAATGACATTGTGCAATGCATGATGTCAGGTCTAGCTGAAACCCCAGATGTGAAGTACGTAACTATGTAGTTTTCTGGGACAGCTAGATCATCTCCCAACATGCTTATTCACATCTGCATTTTTGGCGGGATGTAACATCACACACTGCATGATGTCATTTTTGCACCCACCCCACCCTGCTGCTAAAGCTCCCAGGGATGCTGGCCATCAGCCTGACATCCCTACCTGGATGCCAGATCTCTTCGCACTTCCTGGAAGAGATGTCACACAGCTCTAGGAATCACAAAAACCATAGAGCTTCTGACAATTCCTAGAGCAAAGTGATGTCACTTTTGGGGTTTCCCTGGAAGTGATGTTATGCCATTATGTCAATGGTGATTTTAATTATTTTTTTCTCTTGCCAGCCACCAGAGTGGTGGCAGACAACAGGAGCTGGGGGTGGGAGATCCTCCACTTCCAGTGAGAACCTGGCATCATCACTCATCAGCCACTATGTGTAACAATCCAATCCAGTCCCTTACTTTTGAAAGATTTATGATGGGATTCACACCAAGTTTTTCTCTACCTCAACTCCTCCCTTCCTCCCCACTTCTGTAATTTCCCCAAAATGATTGTCTCTTCATAGTTCCATACAAGTGAGCTCTGACTCAAGAAATGTCATGCTGAAATAAATGTTGTTAGTCAAGAAGAGGAGGAGGAGGAGGAGGAGATTGGATTTATACCCTGCCCTTCATTACCTGAAGGAGTCTCAGAATGGCTTACAATTTCCTTTCCCTCCCCCTCCCCACAACAGACACCCTGTGAGGTAAGAGGAGCTGAGAGAGCTCTCTTGAGAGCAGCTCATGAGAGAACAGCTCTGAAAGAACTTGTATACTGACCCAAGGTCACACCAGCAGCTGCATGTGGAGGAGTGAGGAATCAAACCCAGTTCTCCCAGATTAGAGTCTGCGCTCCTAACCACTACACCAAACTGTTTAAGGTATCTCTGGGCTTCTGTTTTATTTTCCTGTTTGACGAGGCCTTGCTCCAGTGCCTTTCAGCATTTCTCTTTAGGGTTGCAGCCCCAATTCACCTTTATCTGCTGACACAACCATAGAAGGAAACTGAAATTGCTATTAGTTCCTCTTTCACTGGGATCTAACAGGCTCTACCCTCACCCCCAATCTATCTCTGGTCCCACTTTCACTCCACTCTCTGGCCCTGCCCAGGTACTGAAGTGTTTAAAATACAAGAATGTCAGCCCTACTCAGCTGAAAGACCCCACTACAAAGCAGGGAGACCACAGCATTCCTAAGGATAGAGCTGGGGGTGGAGATGACCTAACTGATGGTCTGTTGCCCAAAGACCCACAAAATCTGGTCATATTTGAGACCACTGTTGAATAATACGTAGGTCAGATGTTTCTCACCTTCACCATTCAGGATTGCTGCTTATGTCTTGTGCTTTAAGAGCCAACACAACCGTGCCAAGGCAAATGACCCTGGAGTTCCTGAAAATTCAGCTCTCAGGCTTCTTCTTTACGATAACTCTTACCTGTGATCAGGTTATCCATCAGAGTGGTTGGCACACAGAAGATGCCCACCAGCAGATCACTGATGGCCAGGTTGAAGATGAAGAGGTTGGTGACAGTGCGCATGTGCTGGTTCTTCATCACCACCATGCACACCAAAGAATTTCCAGCCATGCACGAGAGAAAGACAATTAGGTAAGCAATGATGAAAATGGCAGCAACAGCTGGGGAATGCTGGTAGTAAGGTAGGAAGGTACTGTTGAGGTGTCTTCCTCCCATTTGGGTCCCATTCTCAATGGCCGACATTTCCGCCTGGACAGCTTCTGCAGTCTCCATACTGTTTCATCTACAAAACAAGCAAAACTGCCTTTAAAAAAAATTTATTGCTGAAGCTAATTTTTGACAAGGGAAAAAAGCTTCCCCAAAACTCCCATTTAAAAATTGTGCTTGGAAATCAGCTTTCCAGCTTTCCAGACTCTGGATTTGCAAATCAATATCAGAAAATCTAACCACCAAGCTAGGGTTGCCAGCATGGCCTCAGCAAATGCTTGACGATGGTGGAGTTTGGGGAGGACGTAGTGTCACTTTCAGGTGACTGTCTAGGAACCAGTGTTCCCTCTAAGCTGAGTTAATGTGAGCTAGCTCACAGTTTTTTAGCCTCCAGCTCACACATTTTTGTCTTAGCTCAGGAAGGATGGCTTCAGAGCAAACTAATTTATGCAGTAGCCAAATCGCTCACTCAGAACTTTAATGCCTGTAGCTCACAAAGGTCCCGGTCACACGGGCAGGAAAGGTCCCGGTCACACGGGCAGGAAACTGCGGGGGGGAAACGTGGCTGTTAGCCCCGGGGCTAAAAACCGCGTGGTTGCTCGAGCAGACCTACCTATCGAGGTCCCGTGGAGGTCCCGTGGTAGGGAGAAGGTGCTGATCACTCCACAGTCCTGTGGTGTGGCAAAGAAGTGGGGCGCAGGGCAAACGGGTTAGTTGTGTTTTTTTAAAAAAACACAATTGTGCGCATGCTCCCTTGGGTGCGTGTGCGCATCCGTGGAGACTTTTGAAAAAAACCTTTTTCCACGGGGACATGGGCGGGCGCCGGAACTACCTCCGGAACGTGATCAGACGCCTGCCCTTGCCCCGCAGTTTCAGGAAACTAGTACCTCCAAGGTACTAGTTTTTTACTGCGCGTCTTCGGCGGGAAGCCTCGGTTGCACCACGGAAGCCCAGCACTTCCCAGATGTGCCAGTGGGATCGCGCCCGGAAACTCCACCTATCTTCCGTCCCTCTAGCATGGCTAATGCTCCGTGTGACCGGGGCCAAAGTAGAATTTTTGCTCACAAGACTCCACAGTTTAGAGGGAGCATTGCTAGGAACTTCCCCTAATCTGGATGCTCTGTAACTTGAGCAATGGTTTGAAATAGGCTTGCCGTTTGCCTGTCCACAGTAAGCCTTCAGCCTCAATCCTCTTTACCATAGAGACATGGGGAAATTTTGCAGAAGGGGTGCTGCAAGGTTGGAGCATCAGCTGGAGATTCAGCTCTCAGGGAAACAGCAGCAACACTGAAGTGACGAAAAGGTCTGTGACTGCTCACTCCCAAGGGACCTTCTGCCCACTACACCTGCTCTAGGAAAATACCTAAACAGAGTCAGCAAAGACGGAAGAAAATACAAAGAAGAGTAGGCAGTGCCATTTCAATGTATTTTCTTATTCCAAGAATGATGCATTTTTACTCCCTCTCCCCAAGGAATAGCACAACAGTTTTCTGGGGTAGAAACAAGTCAGTATTTACTCCATATTACCACTCTTAATGCTTTATCAATAAACTAAATGGTGCGAATCGCACACACACAGGCCCGTAGCTAATTAACTTTTTGCTCAGGTGGCCCATGTTCTTCTCAGGGGGCCCAACACCAATGTTCCCTCTAAGCGGTGGAGTTTTGTGAGCAAAATTTCTACTTTGTGAGCTACTGCCATTAAAGTTGTGAGAGAGCAATTTGGCTGCCGCATAAATTAGTTTGCTCTGGAGCCATCCTTCCTGAGCTAAGACAAAAATCTACGAGCTGGAGGTTAAAAAACTGTGAGCTAGCTCACATTAACTTAGCTTGGAGGAAACACTACCCACCACTATATGTTTGTGTGGTACTGCCATGCCATACTCATACTTCTAAATAATAACTAAATAATAAATACAAGTGATTTATTGCAGAAATGTTTCAAGTTTATTATTTATTATTACAATAATAGCCGACGTGATCGGGAATGAAATTTTTCTAAGAATAGATCTAAACAAACTGATGCAGTAGCCAAATTACTCGCTCACAGCTTTAATGCCAGTGGCTCACAAAGTAGAAATTTTGCTCACAAGACTCCACCACTTAGAGGGAGCGCTGGTCTCATCACCTCCCCCTCACACATTTTTGTCTCGGCTGGGGAAGGAGGGCTCCAGAAGAGCAAACTTAATTTATGCAGCAGCCCAATCACGCGCTCACAACTTTCATGCCAGCAGTTCACAAAGTAGGATTTTTGCTCAGTGGACTCCACCGCTTAGAGGGAGCGCTGGTCTCATCACCTCCCCCCCCTCCCCCAAGCCGTCTTCCTGCTTCCAGGCTCCTTCGACAGGGTGACTCGTGCCAAGGCCAGGCTGCTGGGGGAGGGGGAGAAGCGACTGGGGGGTGCACAAGCCCTGCGACTCACACATTTTTGTCTCGGCTCGGGAACGGAGAACTGGCGGGGCCCGCGTTCGGGGCGGTCTCTGGCTTCCTTTCGGACAAGAAAAGGCGTCTGGCTTCTGCCAGTCTCTTTTGCAAACCCACCTCCTCCCCACCCCCCCACCCCCAATAAAAACCCTAAGCCCGGAGAGCTCCCCATTCCCCAAGTCCACCTTTCCCTCCGGGTTTGTGCTCGAAAAAGGGGCCAAGAAGAGGCAGAGCAAATTTTTAGTCCGAAGTGAGATGCCGGGAGCTCGCAGGCAGAAGCCACGTGTCTCACCTTGGTTCCAGAAGCGCAGCTGCAAGCTTCGCAGCAGTCGTTTTTAGGCGTGAAGGGCTGGGCAGCATGCGTGGGTAGGTCAGGACAGGTTGGAGCAGAGGCGGAGCGGATAACCCTGTCTTATGAGTGCTGGGAGGGGGTGAAGGGGCGGAGCAGCGGAGGCAGGCAGAGCGGAGCCTTCTACGGTCTAACTTCCCTTAGGAGTGCTCCGGGGAGGGGGGAGCAGAGGATCGGGAGGAGGGGGCCCGCGGAATCCGTGGGATGGCTGGGCCCCCAGGGCTTCATGCAGGCTACGGGCCTGCACACACACCAGTCTCCTGCTTTGTGCAGCACTCTGGCTGGATTCTCAGCAGGTTCAGCAAACTAACTATTCAATAATAAAAGCATCAAATTTACATTTATCACTTCGATTTGAGTCTAGTAGCACCTTGGAGACCAGCAAGAGTTTTCAGGGTAGACGGTTTTGAAAGTCAACGCTCCCTTCCTCAGACACGAGTGGAATGGAGATCCTTGATTTAGAAGGTGAGAGGGGTATTGTAAAGAATGCTTGTAAAGGATGAAAAGGGACAACACCTATTGTAATCAGCTCGATTAGAGTGGAGGGGAAGTGTTCAGGAGCAGAAAATTAGCATCTGTAGTAGATAAGAATCCGATGTCCCTATTCAGCCCTGGGAGGGCCCATTGTCCTAAACTTGTAAATTAACTTGAGGTCAGGGATCTTGCCTTGTAACTTCCTCTTGAAGCCTTTCGTTTGAGGACTCCTGTTCTTAGGTAAGCAGTGTTATGACCTGGAAGATTAAAATGTTCTCCCAGTTTAAGGACTGCTGACCTAAGAGTGGCGTTTCTCTTATCTCACTAGAGATGTTAATCTTCTGCCCATTACAGATGCTAATTTTCTGGACTCTGCTGTAGTCAAGCTGATTACAATATGCATGGTACCTCTTTACAAGCATTCTTTAAAACACCCCTCCCAACTTCTGACTGGGATAAAAAAAAAGACTCATGCCTACTCGAGTCTGACAGAGCGAGCTTTGAGGCCCTGAAAATCTTGCTGGTCTCTAAAATGCTACTGGACTAAAATCTAGCTCTTCTACTGGAGACCAACACAGCTACCACTGAAACATGTAACAATAAGGCTGGTAGTGAAAATGTTCACAGAAGAAACATTGGCAAACGCATGTTTAAAAACATACACACACACCATTTTATGGCAATTTCTTTATCTCCTCAAGAACTCATATAGTTAGGGATCAAAACTTGTTATTTTTTTTCATTAAAATTTTATACTCATCATTTGTGGGTATAGCCAACCACACTTTTAGTGTATCACAATAGTAGAAGACCACAAAAAGAAATTGCTAATGCCATTATGACTCTTAGGGACTCTGGGGCAAGTGATGCTCTGTCATCTTGGTGCTTGGGGGGTCAACAGTGGGAGGGCTTCTAATGTCCTGGCCCCACTGGTGGACCTCCTGATGGCACCTGGTATTTCTGGCCACTGTGTGATACAGAGTGTTGGACTGGATGGGTCTTTGGCCTGATCCAACATTGGCATCTCTTATGTTCTTATGTTCTTAAGAAGAGGAGGAGGAGGAGGAGATTGGATTTATACCCCATCCTTCACTTGGAGTCTCAGAGTGGCTTACAAACTCCTTTCCCTTCCCTTCCCCACAACAGACACCCTGTGAGATAGGTGGGGCTGCGAGAGAGCTCTTTCCAGAACTGTCCTTGAGAGAACAGCTCTGACAGAACTATGGCTTGCCCAAGGTCATCCAGCAGCTGCAAGTGGAGGAGTGGGGAATCATACCCGGTTCTCCCAGATTAGAGTCCACGCACTTAACCACTACACCAAACACTTATTCTGGGTTGGCAGTTGTTATAGGTGAGTGTGGTGACATTCAAAACTATTGCTTTAAACTCAAGGTGCTTTGAGCTCAGTCAGGTGCCCTGCTGGCTGCCCCAAGCTTGTGTGGCTCAGTAATAGAAATGGCCCTGGACTCTGCACAGCTCATATTCAGTTATTTAGGAGGTACCTTAAAGGTAAAGGTTCCCTTGCTCGAAAGCCAGTCAAATCTGACTCTAGGGTTGCGGTGCTCATCTCCGTTTCAAAGCCAAAGAGCCAGCGCTGTCCAAAGACGTTTCCATGGTCATGTGACTAAACGCCAAGGCGCACGGAATGCTGTTACCTTCCCACTGAAGTGGTACCTATTTATCTACTTGCAATTTCTTGATTACGAACTGCTAGGTTGGCAGGAGCTGGAACTAGAGACAGGAGCTCACTCCGTCATGCTGCACACTCGGGTCTCGATCTGCTGAACTACCGACCTTCCACAGCCTGCAGTTCAGCGTCTTAACCACTTGAGCCACCGCAGCTCCATGGGAGGTCCCTTACTCATATTTTAATACAAGGTACATTAGAGTTAATCTGCACTTAACTGCCTGCTTGTTACAGTCTGATAATTTTATTTTTTATCACTTCATTTATACCCCACCATCCCATGATGAACCAATACATAGATATCCATGATGAACTAATACAGAGCTTTACCATGGCCCTGGCCACACATGCTGGAAAACGCGGGGGGGAGGCGTGGCTATTTGCGCCGTCGCATTCTGATCTGCCATTATGTGATCAGATGCAACGGCAGCGCACCAGGGTTCCGTCCTTCGGCGCACGCTGCAAAGAGGATGGCTGGAGGAAATAGGCGTGCGCCAGCGCGATCATACCAAACAAGTCCATCTGCAGCCTGTGGCAAACCATTTGCTAGTAGATCTTTGCAGGTACTTTTTAACTGTGCATCTTCGGCAGCACGCTACGGGTTGGCCATGGGTGCTGTTAAGTCGCTCGCTTAACAAAGTAGTCAGAGAGTGATTCAGCAAAGATTCAGCTTTATTCAACAACTCGAACACAACTCCAACACGGATCAACTTCTGATAGCCAGAACAGCTTTTACATTGCAGCTGTTCTGCTTTTAAACTCTCCCGGCTAATGTAGCCATGCCTCCTGTACATTTACCAACCAATAAGGTTGTACGCATAAGGACCAATCACAGACGTTCCCGCTCAGGGAGCTTGCTGACAAGTGATTGGTTGGTTCTTCCTGGGCTATCAATGCGATTGGATGGATTTGGATCCTAGCCCAGGACGAAGCTTAACATTGTACTTCAGTTAGATGATTCATGTATTGCAATGGCAGCTATTGAATACATTACAGGTGAACTACGCTTGCTAGATGTTGTGGTGTGATCGCGCCCCAAAAATCCACCCAGCATTTGTGCCTTTCGCGCAGCAAATTCTCTGTGACCGGAGCCTATGAAGGCAAAACTTCCAGAACGTTTTTTTTAGCCATCAAATTACAGCTGACTTGTTGTGACCCCATAGGGCTTTCAAAGCAAGAGACATTCAGCCATCTCCTGCCTCTGCATAGCAACCCTACACTTCCGTAGCTGTCTCCCATCCACCTACTAAACAAGGGTGACCCTGCTTAGTTTTTGAGATGTAATGAGATCTGGCTAGCGTGGGTTATCCAGGTCAAGATGGAACAAATTATACAGACATATTAATAATGAGCACAGTGTCCTTGGGAACCCTGAGTTGAATGAAAAGGCAGCATAGAATTTTTTTTAATAAAATAAGCTTGCTCTTAATTGATGGAAATAGTTTTGATCACTAATACATGTCCATATTATGTAATTAAATTTAGGCATATATAATTCACTTTCATTTCATACATTATTTCATGTTTTGTTATTGTGCAATAAAGGGAAATTCTCTGTCTGTCTGTCTGTCTGTCTGTCTAGTAGGGCTGCCAGCCTCTCAGTGGGGCCTGGAGATCTCCCGCTTTTACAACTGATCTCCAGCTGGCAGAGACCAGCTCCCCTGGAGAAAATGGCTGCTTTGAAGGGTGGACTCTATGGCATTGCACCATGTTGAGGTCCCTCCCCTCCCCAAACCCCGCCCTCGCCCGGATACACTCCCCAAGTCTCCAGGTATTTTCCAACCCAGAGCTGGCAACCCTACTGTCTAGACTTGTCCTTAAGGCACATGAATTCAATTTGTTCTAGAGAAAGGCTTTCAGACAGCTCTGTGCTCTTCATACGAAAGTTTTTTTAATCCCTTCCTCATTTCTTTAGCTCAGGGGCAGCCAACAGAGAGCTCATGAGCTACAGGTAGCTTGCCAGCTGTTGCAGAGTAGCTCCTGTATCCTCTAGAAGACCCAGAGAAAGATTACAAAAAGATCTGCTCCAGGCTCGTTATTTCAAGCTTTTATTACAAAGGATTTTTCTCTGTTCTGCTTAGCTAACGGCTTCAATTTTGGTGCCCTTCCTAGTCTATCTTCTGTTTCTAGGACAGAACAACATTTGGTAACATACCAGGATGGTGGTATTTTTCTTTACCCAGAAGTAGCTGTCATTAAAGAAAATGTTGTTTTCCTGAAATAGACTCTGTGTGCACCTAAGAAACATTAAACGCTCCATTTGCTATTGATTCAGAAGTTTAAATCAAGAATCTGCAAACCATTTTGGCAAGGGTTTCTCCTTTACCTGCAAAACCAGAGTCTTAAGAGAAAGCTATACAGACTGTTTGTTTAAGACCAGGAGTCACCAGTCACATGTATAGCAGAGAGCAGAGCCCCTGGTTTTCAGAGGGACGTGTAGACCAGGGGAGCTGAATCCTTCCTGTGACCTGTGACTTACTTCCCCACAGCCTCTGCTTCTGGACCTACCAGGCTTTTCTCAGTTTAAACAAGCTCATTTCTGGGATCAAAACTTGGCTGGAGGGGGGGGGGAAAGCACCTGGGGAAGAAATAGGGATGCCAACCTCCAGGTGGAACCCGGGGAATCCCCCAGAATTACAGTTTTTCTCCAGACTATAGAGATCACTTCCTCTGAGGAAAATGGATGCTTTGGAGAGCAGAGTACCCCACTGAGGTCCCTGTCCTCCCCAGGCCCAATCCCAAAGCTCCAGGAGTTTCCCAGCTTTGATCTGGCAACCCTACCCCCCATCCCCCACTGGTGGCCGAGGGGACCTGGCAACCCTAGCCGTGGCTGCATCCAGATGTGGGGCTGCAAAAACACACCCCAGCTACAGCAAAGCAGCAGCCTCTTAGGTGAGATACAGGCAGAAACAGCACCCACACGCCCTGTCCCTGTGCAGCCTGCTGCTGCTGCTGCTGCCACCCTGCCCCTTGCCCTTTCCCGGGCACAGTGCAGATGTGAGAGCAATCACACAAGAACCTCCTGTTGCCAGAGAGCTGATAGAAAGCACTGTAGCTATAGTGCAGCTTGGCAGAGAAAGTGAAAAAGCTCTTTAAGAAAGCACACCTTTTGCTCTAAAAATTAAGCCCTTCTCTCCTATGTTATGTGTGACGGGAGGTTAAACAAATAGATCTGCCACTGTCCCTGATTGTTTGAGTCTCAGACACTACAGGGCACTCTCCAACAAGAGTCCGCCTTGTAAAAAATCAGATTTTTTTTTTCAACTGGTCGCTGCAGGGCTGAGCTGAATTTGTATTTGGGCTGCCCGAGTGTGGGCACAGTGACTTGGAAATGAATCTCACTTGGCTCAATGGGAATTACTCCCAAGTAAGCACGCATAGGGTAGTGGGATTAATGGCTTATAGAAATTGTTTAAAACGCATTTTTCCTTTCTTGTCTAGAAGAGTTTGAGGCATGGGGGAAAGGGAGAGGCTGGAGAAGCATTAAAGTCACATTCTGATAGTATCTCATGCTCTCTGTTTAAGCAATCATACAGAACTCTTTTTCAACAGCATCACCACCGACATGTAAAAGTACAGAATTAACTCTTATCATAAGAAATCTTAGTTGTTGGGGGGGTTGGGGGGGGGGAGAATGCATTTTCTGTCACCCAAACTGATATGTATACCATAACTTTCCAGCTGCACTGGGATTTTAAGAAAACACTCACATCTCAAATAAAACCTACTTCCTTTGAAGCTGGACATTCTGCCAACAAGCTGTTCAGTTAAAAACTCGAGATGACAATAGATTTCAAACTAGATTTGGGCACCAAATTACTCCTACCAGCTTCTGGCATCCTTAGACAATTAGATATTAGCTTCCCATTTTCTTTAAAATCATTTTCATGGTTTCCTCCCACCCTCCCTCTCTTTGTGCATATCATTATTGTAAGCACAGTCAAATTCAAGGCATATTTAACACATGATGCCAGATCCCAGATTGTCTCTCAAGCATAATTAAGGGAAATCTAGCATGCTAAAACAAGGACAAAAAAATATTTAATTTATCACTGTTGTCAGAAAAGATATGCCAGTACTTCTCTTACCTGTTAAACTTGGGACATTCCATAGAACAGCTTTCCCCTCCAACTCTGGTCTGTCCAAAGGTGCAGGTCTCACTCTGCAGTCCTGTCCGACCAGCAAAAGAGCAATCACTTTGTTTCCACGGATACAGGATGATTTGGTCCCCGGCTCACATTAGATTCTTCCTCCTGAATGTCATTAGCTCTTCCAACAGGTTTCCTCAGCCATGCATCCATCACTTATAAAACCTGGGACCAGGTAAGATATGATGTCATTTCCAGTCACAAAAAAGCAGGAACAAAAAAACCCCATGCTTATCCAGAATATTATGATGTCTGCATCTAGTGTGTGTGTGTGTATGTATATATATATACTGCCAGAAAAACTCACATCCTTGCTGTCCCAGTTTGCATCATGCACAGACCCCAGCATTCTTGCACATATAGCATTTCATACCGAGAATATTCCACTTTAGAACATCTGTTTGCTGACCTTTACTTCCAGTGAACAATTTCCAAATCCCAGAGTCAGAAAGGTTTAAAAAGCTGCTACTCCAAACACAGATTCTTGTCAGATGCCAGTTGAGGGAGTTTGGAAGGACATGTTGGGCAAAACGCTCTATCATTCACCCATTGTAGAGAGATTTGACTGCAAACTGTATTGCTACCTAAGGCAGGAGGTAACCGAAGACAAACTGCTGAGCTGCTGTTCGATGTTCCCTTGTCCTGATGTTAGCAGATAATCTAAAAGATGTGCAACAACACCCCCAGATTACAAAGAGATCGGAATGGAAAACTACTCCCCACCCCCAAATTGTCCTCAGAGAATTTTGGTGGCAAGTATTTTCTGGTTAGATGAATATTTGACCTTGAGCTTCAACATTTGAAGGCGCCAAGGATTTTACTGCTGCAGCCAACATTTGCTTTGACATTCAGCAATCAGTATTTGACAATCTTTGGCAGCTGACATGCCAACAACGGACATGCAAGAACAATCAGCAGGGGGACAAGATCTGATAACATGCATGCAGTGGCAGTCAGTGTTCCCACTAAGCTGAGTTAGTGTGAGCCAGCTCACAGTTTTTTAGCCTCCAACTCACACATTTTTGTCTCAGCGCAGGAAGGATGGCTCCAGAGCAAACTAATTTATGCAGTAGCCAAACTGCTCACTCACAACTTTAATAGCTCACAAAGTAGGATTTTTGCGCACAAGACTCCACAGCTTAGAGGGAGCATTGGTCAGGATGTGATAGTTGACTTGCCATAGAATGTTGCCCACTTAACAATCATTTCATTTACTAGAGGGTCATTTTCTAGGAGACTAAACACACAGAACACAGACCTACTCTGTGAACAGTAACACAGATGTAACATGATTTACACGCTCTCCTTTGTTCCTGCATGCGCTGCTGTCTCCAGACTGTAACTTCTGTGGAGTGCAAATGGAGCCCCTCCCCATCCCAATTAGAGCAGGTAAAGAAAGAGGTACTTTTCTCCCTTTCTCACAATACATGAACTCGTGGGCACTCCATGAAACTGCAGAGCGGTCGGGTTAGAACGGATAAAAGGAAGTACTTCTTCACCCAAAGAGTGATTAACACATGGAATTCACTGCCACAGGAAGTGGTGGGTGCTACAAGCATGGACGGCTTCAAAAGGGAATTAGATAAGCATATGGAGCAGAGGTCCATCAGTGGCTATTAGCCACAAGGTATAGCTAGGGGCTCTGGGGCAAGTGATGCTCTGTCTTCTTGGTGCTTGGGGGGGGGTCAACAGTGGGAGGGCTTCTAATGTCCTGGCCCCACTGCTGGACCTCCTGATGGCACTGGTATTTCTGGCCACTGTGTAACACAGAGTGTTGGACTGGATGGGCCTTTGGCCTGATCCAACATTGGCGTCTCTTATGTTCTTATGTTCTTATGTAATGCCAAGGGGACTTTTTTGGCCCATTGTAGAACACCATGGGTGCCACATATTTTCTGCAAGTGGCCAAATACTTCCTTCCCTGGACAATTTCTGTTCAGGACAAAGGCATGTCAGAGCAATAAAGTCTACCACTCTGCTCATCTCTGCATTCCAGAGACTATCTGGGGCACCAGAATTACTTGCCATTATTGGAATAATACAGCAATCTCTTGCATGCAAAGAAGAAGAAGAAAAATGATCCTGCAAGGGACAGCAGGCTCTAGCTAGACAGAACTTTTTCTAAACGGTCTTCTCCTTGTCAGTTTGGTTGTAGTGGTACCTTTTTCTAAATGGTCTTCTTGTCAGTTTGGTGTAGTGGTTAGGAGTGCAGACTCTAATCTGGGAGAACTGGGTTTGATTCCGCTCTTCTCCACATGCAGCTGCTGGGTGACCATGGGCAAGCCACAGTTCTCTCAGAGCTCTCTTAGCCCCACCTACCTCACAGGGTGTCTGTTGTGGGGAGAGGAAGGGAAGGAGATTGTAAAATGCTCTGAGACTCCAAGTGAAGGGCGGGGTATATCTCTAATCTCTCCTCCTCCTTCGAGTTCTATTCTTAGGCTTTTCTTGTAGAACATTCTCTCTCTCTCTCTCTCTCTCTCTCCTGGGAGGGAAAGGGTTAAGGGAATTCTCTCTCTCTCTCTCTCTCTCTCTCTCTCTCTCTCTCAGCTACAAGGCAAGTAGGTTTATCTCTTCTCTTTCCTATCCAGTTTGTTAGTTCCACTAAAAAAAACCCGCTTTTATTACTCTTAATCAGTTCAGACAGTAGCTGTGTTGGTCTGAGGTGGAAGAGCTAGATTTGAGTCCAGTTGCTCCTTGGAGACAAGATTGGTTTCCAGAGTCAAAGCTCCCTTCATCAGATATCTGCCGAAGGGAGCTTTGACTCTCAAAAGCTCGTACCCCAAAAACCTTTGGTCTCCAAGTTGCTTCTCGACTCAGATCTAACTCTGAATCAAGTCAGTGTCCTGACTGCTGCACAGGCACCCTGCCGGCAGCCATGTCAAGGTGGAACATCCTACAGGGCTGTCAGGAAGCCACGTAGATCCATCAGATGCTTAGAGTGGACCAACGACACTGGCCTAACAGTCCCATAGAGGTGAGAAGTGATAGGGTGTTCACACCTCACCTGGTGCAGATCTATCCATGACAAGGGTGTTTTTGACACACACCTATTCCAAACCAGCAACCTCCTGCCCATTTCAAACACTTGCCTCTCAAAACTGTCTCCAGGAAACCAACTAAGGATCCAAAATCTATAAACACCATAAACTGGGATAGGGTACTACTCTGCGGACCTTGACCCATTCCAGTAGGACTGTCAAAGTGGGCACGTTTAGTGCTCAAACATCTGTGTAAAAAGCATGATGACAGCACTCAACTAAGAAGCAAGACATTCATTCCTCATGCTGGTAGGAGGTGTAGACATGTGCCAGAAAGTCATATTGGACAATTAAGGCTACATCTTTGTCTGCCTTTTTGTACACTGGGATGTCGTTGTCCAGCCACTATGCTTCCAACTTTTGTGTGGCAAAGACATTGGTCGCTTCTGCTTGGCATTTCTGTAATGTCTACTCTGTCACCAGTATGTGAGTGTGGGGGGTATTACAAGGCTTCGGTTATGCATCAGGCTGGAACAAATGGACTGAAGTCTTTCCAGAGGCATTTTCTAAATCAGCAGCAAGCAAACTAACAACACAGTCAAATTCTTTCCACTCCCACCAGCCCTACTGTGTTTGTTTTGCATTTTAAGGAAGAACTAGTCTGCACTCTTTTCAAGGATGGACTTCCTCATTCCATTTGTTGCTTAAAGACTGTTTTGAAGTTTCTCCAAACACTTCTCCAATATCAAGGGTTTTCATAGTACTTCACATCCTCCCACAAACATTTTGCCCATTTACTGATAGCTAAACCAGCACTGAATGAAGTCGCAAACATTTGTGCTGGGCACCATGGAAACACCCCCACAGGAATGCTTTGCATACTTGAAGAAGCAGTCAGGCTCCTCCGTCATTTTGTATATGGGAAGTGTTTGACCAAAGTTTGCTTTGCTGGAACTCACGGTAAAGGTAAAGGTAAAGGTTCCCTTGCTCGAAAGCCAGTCGAACCCGACTCTAGGGTTGTGGTGCTCATCTCTGTTTCAAAGCCGAAGAGCCAGCGCTGTCCGAAGACGCTTCCGTGGTCATGTGGCCAGCATGACTAAACACCAAGGCGCATGGAACGCTGTTACCTTCCCACCGAAATGGTACCTATTTATCTACTTGCAATTTCTTGCTTTCGAACTGCTAGGTTGGCAGGAGCTGGAACTAGAGACGGGAGCTCACTCCATCATGCGGCACCCGGGTCTCGAACTGCTGAACTACTGACCTTCCACAGCCTGCAGTTCAGCGTCTTAACCACTTGAGCCACCGCAGCTCCTGGAACTCACGGTAGATAGGCACTAATCAAACACCAGTATGTGTCTCGAAGTCCTGCACTAGAGAGGCCAATGATCAGATATATCTAAGGCCTCTTTCCTAGGCTAATAACTAAAAGTCTTGTCTCCAGACTGTTTCCCTGCAAGCAGCTCAGATTCAAATCATTGGCGCTTGCTTTGTCAAAGGGAACTGAACCATTTAGTAGGAAATGCTACACACAAGTCCTCAAATGGGTTTGGGAGGGAGTCTGTGGAATATTTGCAAGACTAAGGCTCCGGTCACACGTGCCAGGTAACGTGGGGGGGGGAGGCGAAGCCAGGGGTCGTTTCTTAGAAAAAGAGCTAGGGGAACTCATTAGCATAACTCATTAGCATATGCCACACCCCCTGACATCACCGGAAATGTGTCATAAGGCCACACACCCCGCCCCCAACGGTCCCGGCCGACAGCCTTGCAGCTCCACTGCTGAGCCCCATGAGGGAGTGCAAGGAAGCCCCGCGAAGGCCCTCCCTGGCCCCAGGCAGGCAGGGGTGGGGAGAGGCAGGGAGGAAGCAACTTACCCTCCCGCTTCTCCTGCCTCCTCCTGGCTGAATGAGGGCCGGAAGCGGGGCGGCTGGAAGCAGGGGGCGGGGCTTCGTCATGTGCCCCGCCCCCCTGTACCTCACCCGGGGGAACTGCGATCCCCCGCGATTCCCCCCGAAATGACCTCTGGGCGAAGCTGAGGCGTCACAATTTGACCCGCCACTACACCATCAGATGTGACGGTGGTGAAGTGGTGTTGTTTTAGTTGGCACGTGTTTCCGGCATGCTTCAATGAGGAAGCAGAGACGCGAGAGGAGCGTGCTGGAGCATTCGTATGGAGAACGCCCATCTGCAGCCCACCGCAAACTGTTTGATAGTGGACTTTCCCAGGTACTTTTTAACTCCGCATCTTCGGCTGGACACTACGGAATGGCGATGGGTGTGCGACGCTTACCAGATGTTTCTGTGTGATCACGCTTTTATAATCTGCCCGGCATTCATGGCTCTCCCGCGGCAAATTCTGTGTGTGAATGGGGCCTAACAAAAGCTTATGAATACAGCAGTAACTAGAATGTAAAAAGAGCCCTACTGGATCAGTATAAGTCCACCCAGACCAGAACCTGGTTTCTCATAGTGACAAGACAGTACCCACAGAAAAAACACAATCAGAGTAAGAAAGTAGTAACCCTTCCACATAGTAGCATGCTTTTGGGGAATGCCAAGCCTAAAAATACCCGTCTGAAGAGGAGGTCTCTGCATGATATATTGCTCTGACCTGTCAATCAGATTCCACTAGGACAGGGAATTTTACTGCATTTTTGCATCAGGTGTGGTTGATTGCTCCATCACATCTGATACAGAGACACAGAGAATTCACTTGCTTTCAGAAGAGGCTGCCTGTTACATCTCTGCATGACATCCCTTCCAAAGAGGCACCATGCTCAGAATAAAGACTCTCTCAGAAACAGAGGGAGTGGGTTGCAGCTGCTGATAAGCCTTCATACTCTAAAACAGTGATTCTCAGTATTCCTTCCTACTCTCTATATGTATGTGGCTCAGGAATCACATGTGACTAGTCTTGGATGTCACACTTGTGGCTCTCCTGGGCACAGTTCCCCAATATGGTACCAGCTCAATGTTTCAGGAAAATGGGCTTGTGGTTGGCAAGTGGTCCCCACCTTGCAACAGCCACCATTGGAGGAATGAGGAAAGTGCAAAACTCCCTGAGGTTCAGGCCTCCTGCCAGCGATGGAAAGAAATGTACCTCTTTTGCTTGATTGCATACATGGCTGCCTGCAAGTCATGGAGTGATTTCCATTGCTCTAAAGCCTTTTCAGGTGGCATGACAGCAAAACTGTCTCCAGCCAACAGGGTGGGGGGGGAGATACCTCAGCTGTCAGAAAACCAGGAAACACCAGAATATCCAAAGCACCATGTTTTTTACTCATGAGAGTTGTTTGTTCCAGCAAGTATTGAGATTCCCTGGCCTGAACTTTAGCAACTGCCAGACTTCTGTGCCATCTGTGCTGATGTATTTTTTATTCTGCTTTGGGAAAACTCAGTTCTACATAAATAATGCAAATCAAAGAAATTTACATACAGTAACTTCTTTTGCATCATATGCTTATTTTCTAGTAGCTGGAAAGGAGCAAGAAGCTACACAAGACACGGAACACTGGTTTTAGGATGATGAGCTCCTTGGATTAGGCACCCTTTGGGGACTCTCAAACTGGGATAGGAGTGGTGGGCAAACCCAGAACTCCGTCATGACCTGCTTGCATGGCTGAGCCATGCACATGGCTCCAAAGAGGAAGCGATGCCATACTGAGTGCAAACTTGGGTACCCACAAGGATAAAGGAGCTATGATGGAACCTCATAGACTTGCCAAATCGTCAGCCCATCCAGGGGAAAATATTCATTCATTCACTTCAACAGGTGCATCCTGCTTTTAGATGTACTCGATAGTCTCTGCTGTGGTGTGTGCTTCCTCTTCCACTAGAACTTCCATTTGTGGAGAGAAAGTGCACTCCAGAGCAGAGAGTATCTAGCACACCCAGACCCCATTCATAGGATCCAAGCCTATATCTTGGATTAACCCAGGTTTGACTAGGTGGTTCACTTTTGTTAGAAGTGGAGGACTTTGCGCTGTCTCCTGTCTCAGACTTGAGAAGATGGCACCAAAGAGTTTACGCAGATAGAGAGGTCAGGACACATAGATCATTCTTTCCTTCCTGCTATCTGATCCTTTCCTTTGAAGTAGAACACTACTCTTAGGGCAATTTCCTCTGCTTCCACTCTCACACTCTCTTCTTCTTTCACACATGCACACAAAGAAGGTGCATGATCTCCATCTTGCACCATGGAGGTTGAACATGCATCCAGCATCCAACACCATCTAGTTCATTAGAATAGTAATCTATATCTCTTACCTACACTCTCAAGCATGTGTTTCCTTTAATAAAAGTTGCTTATTAGTTTTAGGACTGACTGCTGACTCCGTGTAACTTTGTAAGTCTGTTACCACTCCTAGACCCAAGCTCTGCTGCGTTAAAGCCTTTGAGCACTTTGCTACTTTTTCATGATTCCCTGGCAGTAACTAGTCCAGAGAATCCAACAACTTTAAGGCACCAGCTGTGACCCAGGGGCTCACACCTCTGGCCATGCCCAACCTTTATAGTGGGAAGGGAAAAACGAATACCCAGCAAGATGTTACAGCTGGCCAAAATGTTCTTCCCACTTTTTCCTTCCCTGCAATGTATGTGTGTGTATGTGTGTGGGGGGGGGAGTGTCTCTGAAGTGGCAGGAGCCCAGACTCCTGGACTTTCTCCTGGTGGTCCAGAAAATATGATCATGCAGTTCCACCAGCCAGAGCACTTAAGGAGACCCTCCATATCCTGGGGAAGCAGAGCCTGGCTGGGTCTACAAGACTTGTTCAGGTGCAGAAGAGCTTTGAATTTCATTAGTACAATTTTCCACCTTGCAGCTGTCTGAGGAGATATAGCTCATATCCAGGCAAACTACTGTACCGAGGGATTACTACCATCTCTTGTGGTACAGTCACTCCAGCATAAGCTTTGCCTCACCTCATGAGCTCTTGCCTAAGGCCAGGCTGGACCAGGGCAAATTCTCACATGGCCTCTCGCCATCTTAGGCCCCTGCCACACGGGGAGAAATTGATGCGGCCAAAGTGTGGCTTTTTAAAACCGCACTAAAAGAGACACGCAGCGGCGGGATCAGACAGATCCCGCGAGCCGCCGCGTAGTTGCTCCCCGGCACGATCAGATGCCGGGGGGGGGGAGCCACGGAAGGGAGCGCAAGGCAGCCAGTTGCGCATGTGTGCACATGCACAGTCCGTCTGGGAGCCTCCAATGCTCCTGAAGACGGGCGCTCCAGCGATCTGACAGCCGCGCTTGCTGCGGTGTTTCTGGTTGGTGCTACCTTTTTGTTGTTTTTTTTAACTCTGTGGTTTAGGCCTGAAGGGACCGTTCGGGAACGGGTGCGTGCCGATTCCCAGATGTTGCGGTGTGCTCACGCCCGTTTGCTGTGCCCCCGATCTGTCCCTCTTCCGGACCAAAACCTCCCGTGTGACCGGGGCCTTAGGTGCTTTTTTCAAAGTGAAAAGAGCTCTGCTGGAGAGCCCCAACAAATGCCTAACCCAATCATCCCCTGGAGCCAGTGCTAAGAATTCAAAATTGCCAAGCATCGTTAGCAACATAGCATCATTAGCAACAAATTGCTTGACCCTCAATGGCCACATCAAAGTGCTAACCTCAGATTTCCCATTTCTCTATCTCTTTCATTGATTTGTCTTTGTCTCTCAGGGAATCAATACAGCTTATCACAGCACCCTTTTTCATAAGGGAGCACAGGGTAACAGCAGCAACAACTGCTGCCTGGTGATCTGATTCCAATTCCATCAAGCCATGCGTAAATGAGTCCGGTAGACTGACGGAGAGAGTGAGTTCCTTTCACAAAATTGCAAGAGGATTTATAGAAATATATTGACTCATCCTGGGCTCTTTGGGCTAATCACCTTCTTGAGATGTTATGGGGAAGAATGGATAGATGTCGGGGAGACTGGTGACCATGCTTTCCTGGGTTCCATGGCTGTGTCTCTATGTCACAAAGCACACGCAGTACTTGAAGTGGGATGGGATGCCATCCTACTTCTTTTTCAATGGATGAAAACCATTCTAGGGTGGAGCAGGGTCACGGCAGTCTTGTGAAGTTGCTATGAAAATGTTTGATGCACTCATCTGTCTGGGCATGTCTACTGGAAATAGGCTGTGCTTAGCTTGAGCGTTCAGCTGTTGGAGGAAGATAGAAGTTGTGTCTGTGAAAGGCTAGCTGAGATTAGCCTGGATAGGGCCGGCTCACTCACTAGGCGAACTAGGCGATCGCCTAGAGCAGGATTGCCCTTAGGGGCACCAAACTGCACCCAGCCCCATACTCTGGGAGTTTCTTGATTATTTGTGTTTTTCATTCTTCCTAAAATGCATTTATTTGTGAAAATTGGTGGGCGCACGTGTGGGGGGGGGGATAAGGGATCCTCGCCTAGGATGCAAAATAAGCTGGAGCCAGCCCTGAGCCTGGATACTATTCCATCTAGGCTTGCCCAGGCCAGAGTTGTTTATGGAGCTGGGATTGGGAGAGACAGGCACTACAGAGGCAGGCACTTGGGGAAGACAGCTTGCTGGGGCTTCAGGTGTCCTTCCAGTCAAGAATGATATAGCCAGCATGCTACGATGCCATACAGCCACCAGATCTGACTATGAAGCAACATCATATAAATTAATCAGAGTGAGAGCAAGGGGTTCAACCCAGACTAAATTGCCCAACAGCGGAATGGAACCTTCCTGCCTCCCTTCCTTCACAGCAACCCACTGATCTCCTCAAGTTGCTGCTCCAGGGAAATAGGGGCCCTAAAGAATGACTTGATGTGGGAAGGGAGAATTGATGGAAATGGCCAATGTAGTCTGGTCCCAACCCAAGTCTTCTTGCCCTTACCTTGAACGGGAGAACATTTTCACCTCATTTTGCAGTTCCCCCAAGTAATCACCTAACTGGGAGCCACGTTTTGTTGCCAAAGGTTATTTTTTACTAAATCTGCCCCTTCCCCTTTAAATCCTCTCTGATCCTAACTCTTGGGTCTGTAAAGTGCCTTCCAATTCCAGCCAACTTATGGGGCTTTCAAGGCAAGTGAGATGCAGAGGTGGTTTGCTATTGCCTTCCTCTGCAGAGCCGTCCTTGATTGTCTCCAAGTACCAAGCCTGCTTAGCTTCTGGGATCAGATGAGATTCAGGCTACACCATGCCACCTTCCCTCCCTGATCCTAACTCTTAGGTATATACATATATATGCATAGACATGGACACAAAAACAGCATCCACACAAGAGGCATGAAAATGTAACCCCATTAAGCAGCAGCAAGTGGAGATGGACAAGAACAGCAGCCACACGTCCCTTCTTGCTCCACTTGCTGGTGCTGCCACCGTACCACCCCCCACTTCTCCCTTTTTTCTCACAGTGGCTCAGACCCACCCACCCCCATTCCCTTCAGTGTTCCCTCTAAGCTGAGTTAGTGTGAGCTAGCTCACAGTTTTTTTAGCCTCCTGCTCACACATTTTTGTCCTGGCTCAGGAAGGATGTTTCCAGAGCAAACTAACTTATGCAGTAGCCAAATCGCTGGCTCACAACTTTAATGCCAGTAGCTCTCAAAGTAGAATTTTTGCTCACAAGACTCCACAACTTAGAGGGAACATTGCTCTCCATTTCAATAAAGCTACAGCATGGCTCAGCAGGGAAACTCCCACCATTGTCCCTGAGTCTCTGCTCTCGAGAAATGGAGGACCGTCTGAAAAAATGCCTGGAAAATTGTCTCCATAGTGATGCTCTAGGAATTTCTCCATGTATCTATGGTCTTTACTATAGAGATTAGGGGAAAATACTACAACAGCATCCAGTTGTGATGTCCCCTCCCCTCCAGGTACTGCCCTTAAACTCTCCTGGGATTTTTTGTGGCAGCACTGGCAACCCTTGGTGGGGACAGTGCACAGGAAAAGGCTGTCCCGTGCCATTTTGAAAGCAGAGCTTAGCTCCACCCCCCCTCCCCATACTTGCTGCAGGTAGAGAGCCTCCATGGACACTCTGCCTTCCCTACAGCCACTCTTCAGTTTCTCTTTCGAGCCAGAGAAAATGAGATTTTTATATTCTGTAGCTTAAAGGGGCTGAAAGCAGGAGCCAGACGGGTCACACCTAGATTGGGTACAACATTGAGTGGATGCTGCCATTTAGTATGGAGGCTTCCTGCTGCCCATTCAGTGGGGAAATTCCCATTTGGATGGTGCTCAAATGCCAGTGAAAAATGTTTCCAATCCATCCCCCAAGTTTGTTCGAGCTGCAGCAGTCCTTTAAAAAGAGAAACAAGAGATCCAATGTGATAGTAAACATTGTTTTCATCTGTGAAAAGCTGGAGAGTGTCAAATGCCACTGCCGTCATAGCCTCTCACTAGCCAAAATAACTTGCAGCACCATCAGTGAGTCGATCACATTCCCCTGCTGCCAAGCTCCTCTCTTTCTGCATGCCTGAGCCCGTCCCATGGGCACCAATAGTCTTTTAACCACTTCATTGGATGACGATGCCAAGGGAGGCCTGCAACTGGCACACACACATCCCAGTCCAACATGATTTTAGCAAAAGCAACAGCAGACAAGCAACTGGCATATTGATCCCACCTTCCATGCCTGCTAGGAAAGTTGCCCTGCCTTTGTGGGGTCTCAGAGGTATTTCAATCCTTTCCGCCTGCTGAGGGCTAATCATATGACTTTGCAATTAAGAAAATGTTTCCCCCATTGCTGAAGTCTCTAGAAAGAATCTAACATTTCCTGAAGCAGTCCTTAAGTTATAACAGGTTGATTCAGCTGATTATCCCTATGTGGACTTCAGCCCTTACGTTTGCAGCCCTGGCCCATGTGCATCTCTCTGTGCCACCACCTCTCTGTTTTCCTTTTCCATTCCTTTCCTTCCCCTGCCCTTGTCCTCTTCCCCTGAACCACTCCCTCTTCCTGCTCCCCCACCTGCTTCTGATGTCCTACTGCCTTCTCAGCCTCCGGCCTCCTCCTTTTCTCATACCTGTTTGCCTTCATCCCCCTTCCCTAAATCCTTCTTCCTGCCTGTCCTCATTCTAGTGACAGAGCAGGTCAGCTAATGGAAGCCACGGCCTGTCTTTAGGCTCTGCCCCCTCCGAGGAGGAGGAGGAGAAGGAGGAGACTGGATTTATACCCCGCCCTTCACTCAGAGTTTCAGAGTGGCTTACAGACTCCTTTCCCTTCCCCTCCCCACAACAGACACCCTGTGAAGTAGGTGGGGCTGAGAGAGCTCTTTCCAGAACTGTCCTTGAGAGAACAGCTCTGAGAGAACTATAGCTTGCCCAAGGTCATCCAGCAGCTGCAAGTGGAGGCGTGAGGAATCCGCGCACTTAACCGCTACACCAGACCGGCTCTTAAGTCATCCAATCACTGCTGGAGGTTTCACTACTGCCGATGTGGAGAAATGCCCTCCATCCTAGAATTTATCTCAGTATCTCAGCAACTGGGGCTACACTTTACACATGCTTTAGAATCCTTAGTGCTGGTAAAAGGCTGGCAAAAGGAAACATGCAGGAGATGAGTCATCTCTCTTCCAAGCAAAGACTGGACAAAATGAAGCAAAGTGTCTACCAGCTAATACCTTTGCTAGACAGAAACGAGGGAAGCTAGCGGGCTTCCTTTTGGGAGAACAGGAAAAGAAATGCTGACCCAGAGAGGGGTCAGAGGTCAATACTAACTTAAGGTCTGACTCAGTACAGAGGGGTGTTGGGGGCAGTGTTCCCTCTAAGCTGAGTTACTGTGAGCTAGCTTACAGTTTTTTAGCCTCCAGCTCACACATTTTTGTTTTAGCTCAGGAAGGATCTATTCTTAGAATAGATTCTTTTGAACTATGGTGCTGGAGAAGACTCTTGAGAGTCCCTTGGACTGCAAGAAGATCCAATCAGTCAATCCTAAAAGAAATCAACCCTGACTGGTCCCTGGAAGGCCAGATAATGAAATTGAAGCTCAAAAACTTTGGCCACCAAATGAGAAGGGAGCACTCACTGGAGAAGACCCTGATGCTGGGAAAGACTGAAGGTCAAAGGAGACGGGGACGGCAAAGGATGAGATTTATTTATTTATTTATTATTCAAATTTATACCCCGCCCTCCCCCGTAGGGCTCAGGGCGGCTTACAAGGCAAGATAATACTTGCAACCAATGTTCCCTCTAAGCTGTAGAGTCCTGTGAGCAAAAATTCTTCTTTGTGAGCTACCGGCATTAAAGTTGTGTGCAGGTGATTTGGCTACTGCATACATTAGTGTGTTCTGGAGCCATCCTTTTTGAGCTGAGACAAAAATGTGTGAGCCAGAGGCTAAAAAACTGTGAGCTAGCTCACACTAACTCAGCTTAGAGGGAACACTGCTTGCAACATAAAACAACAATACAAAAATACCAATATATATACCTTTTAAAAGCATATTATACAATTTAAAAACTCGTCCTAAATCACATAAAGTGCTCAGTGATAACCAGAACTCCTAACCCCAAAGATGGCGGGATAGTACCAATGATTCTTGGGAGACAGTCCATAGCGTCGCTGTTTGTTCAGATGTTCCAAAAGATCTTCTCAGGGCTCTTCTCAGGGCCTCTACCAGCCCCCCAGATGGTAGCATAATGGGGGGGGCAGCACCCCCTACTCAAAAGCCTGGTGGAAGAGCTCCGTCTTGCAGGCCCTGCAGAACTGCATCAGATCCCGCAGGGCCCGGATCTCCCCTGGGAGCTCATTCCACCAGGTAGGGGCCGCTACCGAAAAGGCCCTGGCCCTTGTGGCGGCCAATTTCACATCCCTGGGGCCCAGAATAGATAACAAATTTTGGGCCCCAGACCGTAATGCTCTTGGGGGAACATACGGGGAAAGGCGGTCCCTCAGGTAGGTTGGACCCAGGCCATATAGGGCTTTATAGGTAAGAACCAGCACTGATGGTTAGACAGTGTCATAGATGCAATGAACATGAAATTGAGCAAACTTCAGAGGACGGCGGAAGACAGGAGGGCCTGGCGGGAGCTGGTCCATGGGGTTGCGAAGAGTCGGACTCGACTGTGCGACTGAACAATAACAACAGGAAGGATGGCTCCAGAGCAAGCTAATTTATGCAGTAGCCAAATCGCTCGCTCGCTCACAACTTTAATGCCAGTAGCTCACAAAGCAGAATTTTTGCTCACAAGACTCCACAGCTTAGAGGGAGCACTGGTTGGGGGCATTTCATAGGATTTGACCCTGTATCCCCTTACCAATGGTTTTATGTGATAGTGTGCTGAGTAATCACTGCTGAGAATGAAATCAACAATGCCATCCTAGACTGTAACTCATTATGGGGTTTGGTAGCTGTGGAGAATCCTAGCGTCTTGTGCTTTCAGCAAAGGCCAATTATCCTGCAAACACTTTAGAGTTGTCAAGGCTGTGGGGAATTACAGCAAATTAAAGAATGCATCTGACACTGTAGACAGTCAATGATGTTTTGGAAGCAATTCCAAATCCCCATGCACAAGTTGGTTTAGAGCATCTCTGCCGCACCAGGAAGGGAATCAGAGAAGAGAACCTGGTCTCTGAACTACCATCAAATCACCCCCCGGCCATATGTTGGGGGCTAGCTGGTAGAGTTAGTCCAGTAACCACTGACTATTTAGCAGAGTGCATAAAGCATCTAGGGCAGAAGCACGTCCAACCAGGGTAACAAAACTTTGAGTGCCACAAAGGTACACAGAGCCATGTTTTTCAGTTTAACAGACTAATTTTAGTATCTTTATTCTATTACTACAATCTGGGTAAGAAAGACGAGAGATAGGATAGAGTACTAAGCTTACTAGCTAAGGATGGAAGCGGATAGCAAGAGGGCCATCTGCTTCATGGTGCCACGATGAGGACAGCGTGCCCTCCCTCTTGGTGCCTGCAGGAGGAAGGGGAGAGCAGTTCTGGGGAGAGAAGGAATGGAAGGAAGGAAGTTGTTCCCTGAGATTTCCATTCTACATATCAAGGGGATAGTGACAGGAGAGTAAACACAGGAAGGAAAGATCAGTGTGACTATCTAGCTATCTGTCTCTCTTTCCATGAAGTCTGGAGGTTGAGGCAGGGGACAGCACAGGGTTGCCAACCTCCAGGTGGGGCCTGGAGATCTACAGGAATTACAAATCCCCACCAGACTGAAGAACCCAGTTTCCCTGGAGGAACCTGCCACTTTGTGAAATTATACCGCACTGAGGTCCCTCCCCTCTCCAAAATATGCCCTTCCTAGGCTCCACCCCCAAACCTCCAGGTATTTCCCAACCTGGAGCTGGCAGCCCTAGGACAGCACCTTCACTTCCAACACCATATAGCCCAAAGAAGCAGAGAGGGAGAGAACCCATTTGACTGGAGAATCCTGCTTAGCCAATGTATACCTTTTGGGAGCAACAACCCACAACCCCCCTCCCCACTTCTAGGCCTGAAGACATTTGAATTTTTCATATGGGAATAAAAGCATGCAAAAGACAGACACATGGAGAAAGACTAGGGGGGGCCTTGGAGTAGGCTGCCTTAAGCATAGCTCTTTCAAGCCCACATCATTTTTAAATGGAATGAATCTATGGGGACTGGTTTTCATGTTAGGAACTGAGAGCCTCAAAAGCTTTCATCCTCCCTCTGCCAAAGGTTGTTACCGCCACAGGGAGCCATGCTTCCCACCAGCACAACCTGAGGCATTTGTAAGAGCACCAGATGGGACCTCATTTAGGCAGCACACAAAACTAGGAAAGGTCTTTAGAAAGAAAAGAAGGCTCTGCTTGTTAATGCAGCCATGAAATTAACAAGGCACAAGGCTATGCTGATTTCTGCCAGGGAAGCTTGCTATTGTTTCCACAGTCAAGTAAACAGTTTCAGCCAGCTGACACTAAGGGTGAGTGCATCAGCTGCAAGCAACGGCCCCACAGTTATGGTCTGAAGGTACATGATGCAGCAACCTTGACAAAGTGAAGAAGATCCATGGATAATCATGCCTCTTAACACGTCATGGATTATCCAGATGGGGTCTGGGAGTCCCACCATGTGTCTTGAGTGTAACATGCAGGTGTAAGTTGTAGGTTCTCCTCCGTTCCTGTATGTACAGTGGCCAATTTAGATCACAGCCATGAGATAAATGGAGAAAGG
This sequence comes from Gekko japonicus, assembly GCF_001447785.1. NCBI lineage: Eukaryota > Metazoa > Chordata > Lepidosauria > Squamata > Gekkonidae > Gekko > Gekko japonicus. The sequence continues at coordinate 64,321 of NW_015164186.1, forward strand.
GCTCCAGTCTTCCTCTTCTGTGCCTTCCCCCAACCTGCAAAGGTCCCAGGGGTCAGCTATTGGTCCCAACAGGGAAATTCATATGTGAGTGTTATTCATGACGCACGATGGACAGCATGTTACACTTTTGTAGCTGTCCAAAAAGGAGGTTTGGAAAGATAAATTACCAGGGATTGTTCATGTAGAATTTGGTAAAGTGATTAACAAGAAGAGCCATTTAAGTACATGAAGCAGTTGTGCTATCACGGTTGGTGTGAATCACAGACGATGCGCAGAGTTTGCTGGGAATCCAAGGAAAGCAATGCAGGCATGGCTTGCTCCATCCGATTTAACCTGAGTGTTTGACCAATATCTCCCAGTTCTCTTCATTTCCTCTAACGCTCTGGTAAACCATCTGGCCAGGGCCTAGCTATTTGTGTCATTGGGGGGAATGATACAGGCAACATTCAGGCAACTTTATATTTCCCCAAGCGGGAGAAATGTAGCAGGTCAGTAGGCTAATGTGAGTGATGGCATATATCCCTATGTATGATTTCAACCTTTGTGATTTGTATATTTTCTGAATTGTAGTTTGCTTTGCAGTATAATTGTTTTTTAAAATACTCTAAAGAGAAGAAGAAGATACTAATCCTCTTCCCAAAATGGACTTGGATCTGCCTGATCAACTTCAGATGGAAGCTGATGAAAGCTTTGGGTCTTTCCACTCCAGGGAAAAAGTTAGAACCCTTCATTCGGGAGCCACAGTCCGGTTTTGAACCAGGTGTTTGTTTCTGTAGCTGCAATTTATCAATTGTCAAAGGCTTGAGAGTACCATTCATAGAACTGGGATTTCACTTTCTGATCCAGGCCCTTAAAATGAACACCAAACAGCAACCGTTGGAGTGACGTTTGAGGCTCATCCAAAATAATCCACACATAAAACATAGTAGTACATGAGTCTTGAACTGACCTCTCAGCAAGAGAAAAAGTCATCTGGCATAGCAGTGCTTTTATCATTGTTTCTATAGCAGCAGCAGCACTTTCAGAGTTGTTTTTATATAAAAAAATAATTGCATCTAGGGCTGGTAAATTAGTCTACATTGTGTCTGATTCTCCATTTTGCTTGTATGAGGACATCTCTAGGATGATTTAGCAGCAAAAACAGATGTGCCAATTCTTGGTTTTAAGGACAGGATTGTTCTTCCCCTCTGCTTTGAAGAATGACCTTCATTGTGGTTTTTGTACACTGCGAACAGCAAGCATTCTAAGAACCAACTTTCCCCATCAGAACAAAGTGCTGTGCTGAATAGCACAGCTCTTCTGTGAACTATAACCTGTAACTTTGCTTTGGTAAATGAGCAGCTCAGTTCTAAGTCCTGGACATCAGTGCATCAGAAAGGTGACATCAGTGTAGTTATCTCATGCCCTCTCTTTAAAGAAAAGAAATGGCAAAAAAGACCCAAGAAGATGAAAGCACAGCAATGCACTGGGAATCATAGAAACACTCACCAATCACGGAGCAGCATTTCCCTCTAGCTGTTGACGGTTGTGAGCAAAAATTCTACATTGTGAGGCAAAAATGTATGAGCATAAAAGTTACGAGCAAGCCATTTTTTTTTAATTTCAGTTTGGAAATGGAAAGAAAGCAAAAGTAATGGAGAAAAAGAAAGAAAGAAAGAATAAAGAGAGAGAGAAAAATGGAAAGAACTGGAAAAAAGAAAGGGAGGGAAAGAAAGGGGAGGGGAGGAAGGAAGAGAGGGAGGGAGGGAGGAAGCAAATAGATGGAGAGAAAGGAGTGAAAGAAGGAATGAAGGGGTGGAAAGATCATACAGATGAGGAAAGAAGAAGGAAGCCCCCCCTCCCGGAACTCCACGATCCTTCCCATCCACCTAAGCCAGCCAGCAATCCACCGCAGCCCTCCCCACAGCTCCTGAGCAACCCTTGGGCCCAGGCCGTGCTCAGGAGCCATGTAGGGGGCTACTGGCTGGCTTGGGTGGGAAGGATCATGGAGGTCCAGGGTGGCTAGCCAGGGCAGGGAGGGAACACAATTTAAAATGCCCTCACTATCTGGAGTCTCTTCACCTTGGTACACCTCCATGAGTGAAGGGAAGGCAAACTGAGGTGCAACTCAGGGAGGGAAGGGGAGGCATTTAAAGCCCCCCTTGACTCTCTGGAGTCACGCCACCTCGGTGACACGGCTCCACCAGTGAAGGAAAGGCAAATTGCAAATTGCCTTCCCTTTGCTCCTGGAGGCATGCTAGTGCTGCATTGGAAGGAGGCCTTGTCAGCACCAGCATCCCCCTTTATAGGGCCGGCTGAGCAGAAGAGTGATGCTGCCCCAAGAAAGGAAGCACCCCTGCGCTGAGCTAAAAAGCTCTGCACTGAGGGGTAAAAAATTGTGTGCCAGCACATGCTGGCACACCTTACCAGAAACACTGCAGATGACACCCCTTGGTTAACCATATATGGAGCAGCCAATCAAAGCACAGTGATTCTGGCATCACCTCCTTGACATCATAAAATTGAAGGAGGGGAGAATGCTGTAAGCCATGTTGAGTCCCCATTGGAGAGGAAAGTTGGCTATGAATGAAGTAATTAAATAAATTCTATGTGTAAGAGCTAATTCGGTCCCCATTGGATAGGAAAGTTGGCTATGAAATAAATAAATTCTATGTGTAAGAGCTAATTCTGTTGATTTATGATGGGATTCACACCTAACCTGTCTACCTCAACTCCTCCCCTTTTCCTTTACACAGAGAATCTATACTTGAAAGCAATACTTTGTTGTTGTTGTTTTTTAAAAAGGTGCCAGAACTCATAAATAAGGTTGCACTGATTTCCACCAGTTCCCCACTCAGGACTTGGGAGAGCCTGCCACCCAAAGGTGCTGGTACTCAGTACCAGTGAGTACCACCGCAAAAAAAGCCCTGCTTGAAAGATTTGTGACAGAATTCACATCAAATCCCTCTGCTTCTGCTCCTCTTCCCTTTTAATCTCCCACATAAGAAGAATTCCCAGTATGATCTTCCTTTCACACACCTGAAAGATGTGAGCTGTGACACATGAAAATTCATGTTGAAATAAATGTTGTCAGTCTTTAAAGTGCCTCTGGATTTTTGTTTTATTTTGCTACAACAGACTAACATGCCTTTTCTTTTGCAGACTCCAGTCCTATCAACCAGATCCCCTGAGGACTCCACTGGCAAAGGAAACCCCCCCCCCCCAAAAAGCTACAGTGTCTTCCAGGCAATGGCTCAGGCACAAAGGAGGACTTTGCGCTGTCTCCTGTCTCAGACTTGAGAAGATGGCACCAAAGAGTTTAGGCAGATAGAGAGGTCAGGACACATAGATCATCCTTTCCTTCCTGCTATCTGATCCTTTCCTTTGAAGTAGAATGCTACACTTAGGGCCCCACAAAGGAGGGGGAAATGGCCCAAGGCTCAGCTTTTTCATAGGCGTGGAACAAGATACTAGAACTCATAAATAAGACACATGACATTCACAGAAGGCACTCCTGTCCCCCACCACCACCATGGGGCCTTTCATTGGGGAAAGCATTTATGTGAGCAATGCTATCACTGGTTGGCACTGAATGGGGTCCATCCTGCCTTCTGTCCCATCAGAGACTTTTCCCGGACAAATAAACGAAATACAAGGACAGTAACAAGAGGCAATGTGGCTTAAGGATTTGAGAGGGTAGCACCACCTAGGTCCTCTTGCAGGAGTAGACACAAGTGCTGTAGGTGGAGTTCGCATTGGGATGCACGATGGACCCACTGTGACTGGATCCAAGCATTTAAGGCTGGATTCTTCCCCTTTAAGTCTCCCATGTTTTCCCACCTGTTGGGGGAGATATTGTAGCCATTGGGCCAATACTTACACATCCCTTGTACACAGTTTCAGGTGGGTAGCCGTGTTGTTCTGTGGTAGAAGAGCAAGACTGGAGTCCATTGGCACCTGAGAGCTCAAGAAGGTTTCCAGGGTATCTGACAAAGAGAGCTTTGACTCTTGAAAGGTTATACTTGGGGAGTGGCTGGTTCAACTTCCATCTCTGCCACAAACTCCCTATGCCTGTGGCAAGCCACTCACTTTCTGTCTTCTATCTGCAATAGGAAGATAAGAATTCTACTGGCCTACCTTACGGACTTGTCGTAAAAGTCAGTGTGACAATATATGTGAACTACATTGAGCCCTGAAAGCACTTCACAAATGCCAAGTACTATTAGTAATTCTTTCTCTGAGTTTTTGAGTTTACCGTTCTATTCTTGCTGCATAAAAGAAAGGAAAAGAATACATTATTCAGACTTGTAACTTCAAATGCAAATCTTGAATAGCATGCATTAGAAAAGCCCTTTCCCTGCCTGATGTGCTGGAGAACCACTGCCGGTCAGAGCAGACAATAGTGAAATAGATGGACCAATGGTCTGATTGCAATATAAGGCTGTTTCACATGTAGCTACTGATTCCCATTTTGTTTTGTTCGATACCTGGATACAGTCACATACAAAAACATTCACTTAGGTGTTCCATACTCGAGGCTTGCCCAAGACATTTGGCTTGCTCAAGACCTTTTGGCCCTGGTGGTGTCCACTACCCCTTATGAATATGTAGTACAATCAAGAAAGTTTCCAAAATTCTCCTTATCCAAGCATTTTCTGGGGTTTTGGAGTTCCAAATTTCCTTTCTTGTTTCTGATGTGAAGCTCATGCATTAAGGATTTTTCAGTGGGCTGTGCATGCATATTTTTTTTGCCACATGTGAGCATTCATTAAAAAATTGCCCAAAGCCAATCTCAACATGCTTCCTATAACTAAAGGCAGTACTTTCTATAAGTAGATGATAAAAGAATGCACATTGTCCAAATGTATAAACACTCCGTGTTGGCTCCACTCAGACCCTTCTTGATATCTAATTCCTAACAGATGACTGGCCAATGCATTTTAGATTATCATTAACAGCTTCATAACCCTCATCTCAAGAGCTGAAGGGGGGGTTCCCCCTACGTTTTTAATAAGTAATCAGTCCATCTTTGCACTGGGTGGTATATTGTAGTGAAAAGCCCTTTTTCAGCTAACTTATGTGTCAGGAGGTGCCAGAACCATGCACCCTCCTGCCGAACCGGTCGATGGAAGACAGGGTATCTGGCTGCACCTTCGAAGAAGAGGACTGACCACCCACCCGCTGGAGCGAGCTCAAGGGGCAGGCCAGATACTGGCCCTGAGGCCGGGTGATGCCGGAAACCCCGGGGTCCAACGGTTGACTCCGGGACAACCACCACAAATGTTCATGGAAGGGCCCAGGGTGCTCCCACCCCGACCATCCCGGGGCTTACCGGCCACACAAGGGGGGGAAGGAGGAGGGGCTTGACTGTGGCAAAGATGAGGCGCTGACAGGGAAGAGGAAGGGTGGATCTCCTCAGGAGCAAGAGGGAAATTAACGGGGCCAATGGCCAATTTGCTGTAAGGTGGGGGCGAGGACCCTGGTGGGAATAAAGAGGAAGTGGGAAGGCACAACTGGGGAGGATATGGAGCAACGCCCACCAGCCAGGTGTCTGAGGTAGTGCCGGCCACGAATCCTCCCCTTCCCAATGGGTCCACCCACCTCCCTCGCTGCTCCTAGGGTGGGCCAGGCCAGGACCTGACATTATGTCATATCCTCTAACATCCCTTCATCAATGAAAAGAAGGTTTCATCCCTCTTCCTTTTGTCAGCTGTCTATTGTAGCCCCTGGACTGCTTCCGTTTCATAAACATCCATCAGTCGTGCCACTGGGATTGTTAATGATTTGCTCTTTAAAAAGTTATTAGGGAACAAGCCAGGCCTTGAGATAATTGACTTAATTAGAGACAAGGAAGATGTCTGAAAGATGGCTTGCTTGCCAGTGGCATACACTCTTCCAGAGAAAGGAGGTAGCTCGGAAACAAACCCACAAGTCTATTGAATGAGGCAGAACTGGAGGAAGCAGAAGGAGGTGAGGCCCTTTCCGCTCAGTGTTAGGTGCCATCAAACATGGGTTTGCATACCACAGAGGGCCAGAGGAAAGTCCTGCAGGGTGCTTGTTAACAGCCTGCCCAGCAAGACTGTGGAACCAGTGCCAAGAAATCACTAATAAAACATGACCAAAAAAAAACTTCCCAAAGAAAGGGTACAACATTTTTCAGACAGTAGCGCTGGATGATGTTATCTAGTACCACACTGATGTGTCCCTGCTGTGCCTGCTTCTTTGGCCTCTTGTTGCTGTGGACTTGACCCCCCAGCCCTGCCTGCTGAGGACTATGTCCCTGGCCCTTGGGCACTATGGTTTGATGGGTCAGAGCTGACCTCTCCAGCTTCAGCACAACCTTCTGTTCCGGCTTCCCGGCAAGGCTGATTTAGTCAGATTCAGCCCCTGCCACACGGTGGGGGGGGGAGTACGGTCGAAGTGCGGCTTTTTAAAGCCCCACCAAAAGAAACACATGGCAGCGGGATCACATAGATCCCCTGAGCTTCTGTGCAGCTCCTCCCCAGCACGATCAGATGCCGGGGGGAAGCCACTTATGGGAGACCGAGGCTGCCGAACCGCGCATGTGTGAGCATGCGCAGTTCGGCCAGGAGCCTGGATTGCTCTAGAAGATGGGCGCGCCGGCAATCGCACGGCCGCGCTTGCTGCGGTGTACCCGGTAAGTCCTCCTCTTCTGTTTTTTTTTTTTTTATAGCACATTATTGGCCTGAAGGAACGGATCGGGGACGGGTGCGAGCCGATTTCCAGATGTTGCAGTGTGCTCGCACCCGTTTGCTGCGTCCCTGATCCGTCCCCCTCCCTGGCCAAAACCTCCCGTGTGACCGGGGCCTTCAAGCCCAGCCGGCCCCGACATCCAGTTTGGTAATTGCTAGGTCAACATTTCTTGAGTTCAAAATAGTTCACATGAATCTTTATATCTTCAGAAGGTAGGCCATTATAATTATCCCCGTGCTGTAATCAGGAGAGAAAGCTGAGGCAGCCGAAGGCCATACCCAGGGAGTTCAGGGCAGAGTTGAAATGTGAACTGGAGAGCTTCCTGAGTCCTACTGGTTGCCATTATGTCAACTGATATCATATGAATGCCTGGAGCTGTGCTATACTGAGACAGCCCATCAGTCTGTCAAGATCAATGCTGTCTACTAGGGACTGTGTGAGCAACTGTCCTGGGCCCCTTTCACGTCACCTTCTATGTGATACTTTTTCAACTGGAGATGTCGGGGATTGAACCTGGGACCTTCTGCATGCCAACCTGATGCAATATCACTGAGACATGGACTCACCCGTTGGCTTTCTATATAATCCTTTCTTTTTCTCTTGCTTATGTTTATCCAACTAAAGGACTGGATACTGAATTCTTAAAACAGAGAATCCAATTTATATACTACCATGAAGTGGCTTCGAGCCATACAGTCAGAAGAGGCAGAGAGAGAGAGAGAGGGAACCCATTCATTTGGAGAATTCTGCTCAGCCAATGTATAAATTAAGAGCAATGACATCCCATAATCTCCCACCCCACTCCTAGGCTTAAAGACATTTGAATTTTTTTCACATGGGAATAAAAGCATGCAAAAGACAAATACATGGAGAAAGGCTAGTAGGAGCATTGGAGTGGGCTGCCTTAAGCATAGCTCCTTCAAGCCCACATCACTTTTAAATGGAATGAATCTATGGAGACTGGCTTTCACTCTAGGAACAGAGAGCTCCAAAAGTTGTTTTATCCTCCCTCTGCCAAAGGTGGTTATCACCACAGGGTGCCATGCTTCCCACCAGCACAACATGAGGCAGTTGTAAGAACACCAGCTGAGCACCAAGATCGCTGGGAAGCAGGTGAAACAAGTAAAGGAATGTGGGGAGAAAAGAAGGATCTGCTTGTGAATGCAGCCATGAATTTAACAGGGCAGAAGCACTCTGCCAGTTTCTCCCAGGAGAGCTTGCTGTGTTTCAGTAAGCAAGAGAACAGTTACAGCCTGCTGAAATTAAGGGTGGGTGCATCAGCTGTATGCAATGGCCCCACAGTATGAAGACATGTGATACAGTAATCTTGATAAAGCAAAGAAGATCCATGGATAAGCTCACCTCTTTACACAATACAGATTACCCAGGTTGGGTCTGGGGTCCCCAACCATGTCCTGAGTGTAACATTCAGATGTGAGTTATATTGGGTTAAATGCAGGGGTCATTTCCTGCTGGAGCGCCCCAGAGCGGCGCCCCACCAGTAAGGAGCCCAGGCCCTGCCCCCCTGCCCGCAGAGAGACTCAGAGGGGGGAATTTAAATGCCTGAGTTCTCTGCCCGATCTTCTCCAGGTGCCCCGCAGCCACGGGGCGCCTGGAGAAGATCAGGCAGGGAACCCCGGCATGTCTGCCTCCCTGCCCTTCCCCTCTGCAGCCAGCCCGCCCTGGTGTGGGTGGGTGGGGGGGGGGGGAGGGGGAGGTGGGCAGACATGGCCCCTTTTCTCCTGAGCCTCTCCACTTTTGGGGAGAGACTCAGGGAAGGGGGGGGATTTAAACTAATTTGCATATGCCTTAACTGATTTTAAACATGCCTGCCCTTTGTCAGGGGGTCTGGCATATGCAAATGAGTTATGCAAATGAGCTCTTGCACCTCTTTTTCTGGTTAAATGTAAAAAAAAAGTCATTTGACTTGGAAGCACAGGTGCTTTTCACAGTATCCCCAATTCTCCATGTTTCCTGGTTAAGGGGAAAATGCTGTTCAAACAAATTACAGATGATCTGACTCCAGTGGTAAGAGAAAGAAATTTTACTTACAAAAATAGAAGCACAACTTACATGACATATTCATCTAGGTACATTTCACTTATTGTGAACAGATTAACTTCAAAGGTTAACTTGCTACAGCTCCAAGCCCAGGTAAGAGAGAGAAAAGGAAAGGTCCTATATATGATAAAAACAGAAGGCAAGCAACAGCCAAAGCAGCTCAGCATCTAACTGATGAGAAGGTGGGAGTGGTCCAACTGCCAGTGTACCTGAGTTAAAGATCTCTCTTGACCCTTTCCTTCCCAGGATCTGCTAATCAAAGACCTTAAGTCCTTTTTAAACACTAAGCTTACTCTAAGCTTCTGATAGACTCTGTGCCCATACTATTGGGTTAAATGTAAAAAAAAATCATTTGACTTGGAAGCACAGAAGCTTTACACAGTGTCCCCAATCCTCCATGTTTCTCAGTTAAGGGGAAAATGCTGTTCAAACAAATTGTTACCCTGCAAGGCGCTGGAAACGCTCCTATGGACTCCTAGTTCATAAATGGTAAAAACTGGACCTTCCTAGTTGTGTGTAAAAGGGGACTGAACTGTAAGGTGACTCCAAGTGATGCCAATACAGACACATACCCAGAAGAAGGAAGCCTTTCTTTGAGATGATGTGCCTATGGTCCCTGCCTGTTACCAACTCTCTTACCTGCAGTAAGATGGACCAGTTCCCCAGCAACATGCAAAGCCAGGCCACTGCCATGCTAGGACAGAAGACCAAGGAAAGGGGACTTAAAACTCCATGAAGAGTTGTCTTCCTGGCACGTAGACAATGTCCTCTTCCCCCACCTAATATCTTACCTAGCCGAAACCACAGCCATAAGCCAATCTGGGAACAATGGCTCTCACCCAAGAGTCATAATCCCTTCAGGCGCCACTGCCTAGACCTGTTTGTACTAAAGGTGTCAATATTGTCTATCCCCTTAGACCATTCCCCCTGGACCCAGTACCAATTAGCATGTTTTGGGGGACAGACCAACAGGAGGTGTTGCAAAGGGGGTGGCCAAGCCTAGCCCATCCCTCAAGCCCCCTCATAAAAGGGGGCACACACACAAGAGGTAGAGCTATCTATCTCTATCTCCCTCTCTTCTGACCTATAACCCACCCTACAACTCTTGGTGTTGCACTGCCAAGAGCCACTACGTGTCTCTGCTGGCTCAGGACATGATCCCCTTACCCATAGTCTCCATCATTTTTCCTAAGGATCGCTTCATTCCGCCCAGGACAGGTAATGTATTGCCCTTCAATGATCATCCTGCTAATGCTAATATGCTATATTACTCTCTGATTTTCCCAGACTTGTGTAACTGTGAGTGTGTTTGTGTTGTTGTATGCTTGTGATACAATCTTCAGTAAACAGAATCATTTTATATCAGAGTCAGTCTCAGCGTCTATTTCTGATGTGTCTGGGAGAGGTGGGAGCCCTGTATACATAGGTGCTTGCTCCCTACACTGCCTTCAGCGAGATCATAGGTCCCCATATTAAGTAACAATCTAAGGCAATTTGGCCCCAGGACAGGTAATGTATTGCCCTCCTGCTAATGCTAATATGCTATATTCCTCTCTAATTTTCCTAGACTTGTGTAATTGTGAGTGTGCTTGTGTTATTTTATGCTTGTGATACAATCTTCAGTAAACAGAATCATTTTATATCAGAGTCAGTCTCAGTGTCTATTTCTGATGTGTCTGGGAGAGGTGGGACCCCTGTATACATAAGTGCTTGCTCCCTACACTGCCTTCAGCGAAATCATAGGTCCCCATATTAAGTAACAATCTAAGGCAATTTGGCTAACAAAATTACAAAGATGACCTGACTCCAATGGTAACAAGAGAAAGAAATTTTACTTACAAAAATAGAAGCACGTCTTACAGGACATATTCATGTAGATATATTTCACTTCTTTTAAATAGATTAACTTCAAAAGGTTAACTTGCTACACCTCCAAGCCCCAGTAGGAGAGAGAAGAATAAAGGTCATATATAAGATAAAGCAACAGTCAAAGTGGCTCAACAGCTAACCAATGAGAGGGTTAAGGAAATTCTCTTATCCCTTTCCCTCCCAGATCCTCTTGCATGCAGAGTGCAAGCATGAGAAACCTTAGAAGATCCGTGGATAATCTCACCCCTTTACACATTATAGATTACCCAGGTTGGGTCTGCAATCCCCACCCATGTCCTGAATGTAACAGTAAGATGAGCATTATGGGTTTACTCAATTTCTGCCCTGTATACAACATGATTGTGGCATGTATGAAAAAGGGTCTTTGGTCTCCCCCATACACACACACTGTTTACCCAACCTGAAATAATTCAAGGGTATGCTATTTGGCCCTTTGGGGAACCCCAGAGATGTACCATTGAAGTTCATGTTTATTACACTGGATGGGGGGGGGGCAACCACAGACCCAAGAACCAACGCAGAACTAGTGAAAAAAGAAGGTGGCACACCTACTAGCTTCATAGAGAGAAGCGGCAACACATCAACCATGTGATGTATATGAAGTTAGATTTGATCAATATGTTGTTGAAGGCAATATGTTGATCGTTCATGCAGTGATAACTTAACAGGATGGGTTTGCATGCCAGTAGCCTGTATCGACCTCCGGAGCTGAAATGAAGATTTTCAAACAATGGAAAATTGCTGAACCAGTTTCAGCACTTTAACTTGAAATTCTGAATTCCTGTTTCTGTTTCTGAATGTGAAATTGAACCTCCAGGTTAGAGACATTTAAACCTCATTCCTACATGATTTGTAACAAGTATTCATATCTCATGATTAACAGGCATTCACATCTAACTTGGATTCTCTGTGTGAGAAGGGAGAGGAGGAGGGAGATCAATATGTGAAGCTGGCAACAATCTTGGTTCATAAACTTCCTCAAAGTGGTGTCTGAATGACTTGCAGACATTTCTCCTTGGTTTCAGCAGATATCAGATCTTGAACCTAATAAGCACTTTGATGTTGTCATATTTGAAATGCCATTGCATGTAATCTATAAATAGTAATTATTACCATTACATGGCAGACATCAGACACTGCCAAAAACAAACGAGGAAGTAGAGTCTGAACTGGTAGTGGCAGTGTTGGCAGTGGCTTTGCCCATCTTCCTGCCTGCCTCAAAAGAAGTGGCTTACAGGGAGAGAAGCTGGGCAGGGAAGAGAGACCCAGCACTCTCAGCACCCTCCACTGTCACATAGAGGGGAATGCAGGAGATAGAGGGGGAGTGGGGGGGGAGACACAGCATCTCTTGGGTGGCAACACCCTTTGGATCCAGTCTAGTCACCCAGGGGGCATAAACACGGGAGCCTGTCGGTGATGAGAGGTGCAAGGCCCCTCGATCAAGATGAGGAAGGGCAAGCTGAGACCAGAGGACTGCAAAGACAGTTAGGCTTGTGGTGCCCACCTGGCTTCAGAGCAGAGGCTGGGGCTGTACTTTTTGAGATCCGGAAAGCCAGGGCTGACTCTCGGGGGGTGGGTCACACAAATATGATAGGATCTAAAACACAGGTATAAAACAATAGAAAACAATAGAAAACAATTAAAAAATAGCACCTTCAGCACAGAAAGTACTTTATCGACACAGTCATTGTGATCTTTACAATCACCCTGTAATGTAGGCAAATATCGATATTCCCCCATATTGAAGTAGGGAGAGTTGATTGCTTGCATAAACACCAGCAACCTCCAGGATCCTAGGGCGTGCTTTTCACTGCTGTGCTATAGTAGCTCCCAAAATGCTCAGCCATGACTGAAGCTTTCAGAGAATATTATCGCCATAGAGGATAACTGTAAGGGCTTTCAACACTAACCTGGTAGTCTCTCTAACCAGGAGATTATCAAAAGCAGATCCATCCACTGAAGTTATCAAAGCAAACTGCCCTCCCTCACATTCTTCAGGAAGCCCATGCACTGTGTGTCATAGCTATGTCACAGCCTTGAACAAAAGAACCAGATTTAGGTAGCCTCCAATCTTACAGACATTGGATTGCAAGCAAACATCTGCACAGATCCATAATAGTCTGACCTTTACAACTGCCACTCTGAATTGTACTCCTCTACATAACAAGGAAATCAATTCCGCACAACTCCGATTAACAAAGCTCTTGACAAATGAAGGAACAGATGCTGTCCTTTCTTAGGAAGGCTTCTCTGCTCATGCTACCTACTGTGTTGTGGCAGGAGCTATAAACAATCCTGCAAGATGGGAAGATCCTCCAGCTCTCTTCCCATGGAAAAGGAAAGGAAAGAAGGCCCACTTCCTTAAAAATGGCATCCTGGGCAAAAAAATAATTAGCTTCTCCTCTTGTGTGCCAGCTGCAGTTGCCGTCAGCAAGTGGAAAGGCCAGTATTTGAATTTTAATCATTTGAACCAGACACCCTGCCAGGAAAAACATGGTGTTCTGTGAATATTAAGTTTGTTCAATGCAGGACACATCAAAAAACCCCGTAACTAGCAGAGGACTGTACATCAAGAGTAATTACAACGCCATGATTCTCTGAGGGATACGTGAGCCGGTTGAGCCTTGCCAGTTTCTTGTCTAATCCAAACAGGCAATGGCATTTTCAGAGAATATTTATACTTAATGCTGTCAAGTTGCAGCTGACTTATAGTGACCCCAGCAAGAGGCTTTCAAGGCAAATAAATGCAATGGTTTGCCATTGCATCCTCTGTGGTGCCATCCTTGATGGTCTCCTGTTCCAGTACTGACCCTGCTTAGCTTCTGAGATCAGGCTATACCATGCTGTCTTCCCTCCCCATCATGGGAAGGTGCCCAAAAATGATGCTTGTTGAAATGCTCAATAAAGAAAATAGTCCATGTTTGGAAAGTTCTCCTAAAGTGCGGCACAAAATGCAGTTGTGGGCTGTATCTTAGGACTGGTGTCACACACAAAATCAGCCAGAAGCTCTTGTTTGGTTGGTAGGACCTTAAACGGTCAACTAAGGAGAAAACAGGGCAAGAAGAAGCTGAGCAGAGTTGGCCTGGTTGACACAGCAAAGAGATTAGTAATAAGACATGATAGTCACGATCGCATCTCTAACAGGGCAGGCAGCAGCTGGACAGCTCCAAACACAGCAGCAGCAAAGTTGCTTCAACACAGGGTTGACTGAAAATGAGAACCTCAATATCCTGGCCCCCATGGAGATTCACAACAGCCCTGCCCACTAAGCATTGAAAGGAACATGGCACTGGCTTGCAGGTGCAGACTGTAGCCCTGTCCGATGGCCTCAAATGATGCCTCCTAAACGGTGCACTATTGTGTGGGTGGAGAAAATAGTGGACAGTTCATCACTTACCAATGAATGGTTTTGTAGCTAAATCTCTCCGGAAAACTAAGCCTGGGCTTAAACTGGTGCAATCAACCAGAAGCACTTATGTCAGCATGTTTGTTGGCCTAGCTCACTTTGCAGTCACTGAAACAGCCCTGGTTACCTCCTGCAACAGTACATATCTCACTGACTCATGCCGCCACAAAACTGCCATAAAGCACACAGATAGGGAAATGCTATAAGGCTCAACAGGGTCTGCTAGAAGAGACACAGCTCTAAGTGCCTGAAGTAGACCTTCCAGGCTCCATTCAAAAAGGATCAGCCCCAGATATGCAAGCTGACACCCTGCCTGTTGCCCTAGAGGGCTCCTCCTCTGAATGTATCTGGGCAGAATTTGGGGGCTGAAGGACTAGCCTTTCATTTTAATTATTTATTTAACAAATGTATAAAGCACAACTTTGGTTTCCCAGGTCCAGGTTTGGAAATTCTTGGATATTTGGGGATGAAACCTGTGGAGAGAGGGGTTTGGGGAGGGGAGGGAGCTCAGCAGGGTATAATACCATGGCATCCACCCTCTAAAGCGGCCATTTTCACCAGGGGACTGATCTCTGTTGTCTAGAGGGCCTCTGGAATTCTGGGAGATTGCCACACACACACCCGGAGGTTGGCAACTGTATACTGTGAACGGGTCACATTAGTTATAAAACCATTGCAAGATATCATTAAAGATCAAACCACACAAAGTGTCAGCCCCCAATTAAAATGAAGACTCTGTGGTGCCTGCCCACTTTCTCTAAAGACTCAAACGACTCTCCCTCCAGTTATCATTTACTATGCTGCACAATCCCCAGATGTTATGGGTCTTTTCTTTATCATGTACTTTTCCTGGTAGAAATACTCCCCACTTTTGTGTGTGCTTTCATTGCAAATTGATACAAACAGCAAAACCACAGGAAAATCTGAAATGATTTCAGGAATTTTTTAAAAAATAACCTACACCAAGCTTGCTACCTTTATTACATATTCTATCAATATTTCAACAGAAAAAACATTTATTCATATTTCTAATATGGTGTAAGGGATAACAGCAAGATTGCACAAGAGACCAGCTCCTGGTAAAGACAGATTCTGGCCTTAAGGAGAATAGGACTTACTAAGAAAAATGAGAAAGGAGAAGATGAAAGAGATTGCTTCTATTTGAGATTCTTCTGATAGCCAGCAAGGAGGCTGAAGGTTAAATGAGATCTGATCTTCTGTACCAGCATCTCAGGACACACAATAGGCTTTGACACAGAACAAAAAGCACCACTGATGTCCAAAGCATTAAAAGCACATAAAGGCACAAATGTCACTCTTGCAAGAGTTCGATTTAAAGCTAGTTTCTTTCTTTTTTTTTAAAGTCAGAAAAGTATCGATTCTCCACTGGCCTCAAGTTTACTTTCTAATTTCTTTGGTACTATCAGTAAAGGACTTTGATTTTCCCCAAATGTAAAACTACTTCCCAAACGTTATTTGGCCTTGAGTTAAAAACAGGCTATGTTCAGAAGCCAGAAACAAAGAAAGATTTGTTCAGCACAGACCCAAACCTGACTCATTGTTGCGTGCACATGTTTTCACTTCTACTAAGGCTCTATTCAGTTGTTATGCTTCTACTGCAATTACTGTAGCAATTATCTCGAAACAGGCACTTGTAATTTTGTATGAATCAGAAAACACATGTATATTCAAATACCCTGAGAAAATCAAGATTTCTGCCCAATTCAGACAAAATGGAAATTGCATGTATTGAGACAATTATGCTTTGCATACTCTCCTAGTACACACAGTACAAGGACTAGAAATGTAATGACTGAAAAGATCTTAACCCCGACTTAAAACACACGTAATGACATTTGTTTGGACAAAGCAAGATAACACAAATCAGTGTGCAAGCTTTCAAGATCTTTAGAACTCCTCCTCAGGCTAGATGTTAAAAGGGGGGAGGGAATGTTTTGGGACCTGCTCTAAAGGCTTCTTGTTGGCACCTTGAGAAGAATGCCCTGCGCTTTAGAACAGATTAGATGGCTCTGGAAAGGTGCATCTCCTGCAGGTCAGACAATTGCCCCCCCCCCATCTCTCCCACCATGACTTAGCCACAGTGATCCATGCACACTGGTCACCTCCAGGTTGGATTACTGTAACTCACTCTATGCAGCGCAGGGCTCCCCTTGAGACTGATCTGGAAACTCCAGCTGGTCAAAATGCAGCTGCACGTGTCCCTACTGGGACCTCAGGATGAGTACATATACAGCCTGTGTTTTGCCAGCCGCATTGGCTTCTAGTGGAGTGCCAGATCAAGTTCAAGGTTTTGGTACTGACTGGGACCATCATATCTGCAGAGCTCTGCGCACCTCAGATCAACATCTGTAGGAGAGCAGTGCAGACATCTGCGTGGCAAACCCGAATGAATTCATTGTTCTCCTGGCTGAAATTGGGAACCCAGGTATCAGGCTAATTGCACAAGGCAGAAACATCTGCTGATGTGCTGAGTTCATAGTGAGAAGCTACCTTGGCAAACCATATGAGACCACCCCCCTTGCCTTACCCACCCATTCTATTTATCATTCTATACACGGGTACTCTCATATATGAATTGGTAGGAATTTGTCCACTTGCAAAAACTAGTACATCTGAGCACCCGTACAGGGGTTAAAGTCTCTGAAAGTATTTAAATTGGATTATCGCCATCTGTTGATTTATATATAGAGCTGAATGAAATTTTTTACTGTATTATGTTTTAATCTTTTAAATTATTATACTTATATGCTGTGAGCTGCTCTTAGCCCACTTGTGGGGTAGGGCAGGATATAGGTCTAATAAAATAAATAAATAAAATCTCTAAGGCTTCTGGGAAGAAAGGGGAAAGATGGCAGCTGCCAGCTGAAAATATAAAAACTGGTAGTTGGTCAAATTTGGCCCCGGTCACACGGGCCGGAAAATGCAGGGGGGAAGCGTGGCTGTTTGCCCCAGAGCAAAATAACGCGCGGCTGTGCAATCAGATGTCCCGTCGAGGTCCTGTGGTTAGGGGGGAGGTGCCAATCACAGGACAATCCTGTGGCGCGGCAAAGAAGCGGCCTCTCTAGCAAAAGGCTCCATGGGTTTAACCCCTTCCAGGGC
>NW_015164186.1:81772-102847 GCF_001447785.1 Gekko japonicus
AAAGGAGGGGGCTGTGTTGTTTCTTTTTAAACGAAGTGTGCACATGTGCCATTGGGAGCTTGTGCGCATCCCGTGGAGACTTGGGGGGGGGAAACCTTTTAGCAACGGGACATGGGCAGGCGCCGGATGCCACGACCTACCACCAGAAATGCAATCAGATGCCCACCCTTGCCCCGCGGTTTCTGGAAACTAGTACCTCAGAGGTACTAGTTTTTTAAGCCGCATCTTCGGCGGGAAGCCTTGGGTGAGCCACGGGAGCTCTACGCTTCCCAGATGTTGTGGTGTGATCACACCCGGAAAATCCGCCTATCTTCCATCTCTGTAGCGTGGCTAATGCTCCGTGTGACCGCAGCCTTTATATATCTAATTCTCAACAGTCCCCTCTGTGTGCGGATACTTATTTCTGCAATAGGAGGCATACTCTCCCCCATCAGGTTTTTCTACAGACTCAGGGAACTCTATAGGTTTGCAGAAAAATCCAAAAAGTTTTTTAAAAACTCAGGGAGGATGGAATTCCCCAACCCATACCTTTTGAAATGGCTGCCACAGGGATTTACTCCAGGCCCCACCACATTGACAGTGAGAGATAGACGGGTTGATAATCAGACAGAGACAGAGAGGGCAGGAAGTAAAGGCAGAACTGGATCTGGGATTGGGGAGGATACCTCCTGCAGTATGAATGGCTAAATAACAAGGGGTTTGGAGCCAAGCCTGGGACTAGGATTGCCCACTCCAGGTTGAGGAATTATTGGAGATTCTGTGGTGAAGTAAGAGGAGTGCAGAGGGAGGGGAGAGGCCTCAGCTGGATATAATGCCACAGAGTCCACCCATTTTCTCCAGAGAGACAGATCTCTGTTGTCTGGAGTGCAGTTGTAATTCTGGGGGATCTCCAGGTCCCACCTGGAGACTCCTAGGCCTAGCAGCACCCTCTGGGTGACTTGAGACCAACTGACTTGCATGATTCAACAAGGCCTGGCTGCTTGCTACTGTTCAACAGCAGCTACCCTATGACAGTCAGTATAGCATAATGGTCAGAGCTTCAGAGCAGGGTTTGCAAGACTCAGGTTTAGATTCCCATCTTGCTGTGGAAGCTCACTGGGTGATTTTGGACCAGTCACATACTTTCAGCCTAACCTGCCTCATAGAGTTGTTTTATGGATAAAAAGGTGGAGACAATAATGTAAACTGCTTTAGTACCCACTGTAGAGAAAAAACATAGTATTCCTCAGTAGAAGCTGCAGGGGGAAATGAGATGGAAAGCTGAAGACAGAGGGGTGGATAAAGGTAGGTTGGCTGTTGGGTGGGAAGGAGAGAGGGATGCCAACTCTAGGTTGGGTATTTCCTGGATATTTGAGCAGTGGAGCCTGGGGATGGTGGGGATTGAGGCGGGGAGGGACTTCAGACAGATATAATACCATAGATTCCACCCTCCAAAGCAGTCATTTCCTCTAGACGATTAATGTTGCCAACCACCAGGTGAGGGCTGGAGATCTCCTGGAATTACAACTGATCTCCATATGACAAAAATCAGTCCCCCCCAAAGAAAATGGCTGCTTTGAAGGGTGGAGTTTATGGTATTATAACCTACTGAGGTCACTTCCAAGCTCAAAGCTCATCCACCCCTCAAATCTCCAGGAATTTCCCAACATGGCAACCCTAACAGGAACTGATCTCTGTATTTGGGCAATCCATTGTGATTCCTGGAGAGCAACTGCTTCCACTGCTGCAGTGTGTGTGGGGGGGGGAGTAGGTGGTAGGCTGGGAGAGTGATGGGGCAGAAAGACTGATGGGGTAGGGGCAGAAAGGAAGTGACAGGCATGGAGGGGAGAGAGAGAGTAAGAAAAGGGGTGGCAGGAATAAGAAAGAGAAAAGAGTGTGAAGTAGGGGGAGGGGGGAAGAAGTAGAGGTGGGGGAAATGGGCTAACTGCTCCCACAAGCTTCTTGCAGGTCCCCACTTGTATCCCTCTAATGCTGAATGGAACACACAAGTCTCTTTAAAGGCAGAAGACAGAAGGAAAACACAGCAGTTACATTAACAGACCTGGCAGTTAATTTAGGTGAGGCACTATGTACAGAGTAAATGGAAGCCAAAATGGGTAATAAAATCTATAAGTTAATATCTGGGATGAGAGTACGTTTACAAGGTTTCCTGCCCTTCCCTTTCATCCCAGACCATCTCCTTCCCATTGCAGAATCATTCTCTTTATCTAAATTTAGTATTTCCAAAATAGATAAGAGGTTGCTGTGCCTAATAACTCCCAAGTGGAATGTGTTACTGCTTTATGACAACATCTAGGCATATATTAGAATACTTTTACTTTGCATCAGCTGCTCCCTGACCTTTGAGCAAACTTCTAATTTGTATGATCCATTGTGTGTTTTAAAAACCCTTTAGACTTCCTAGGCATAGCGGGAGAAGCAGTTTCTCAGAAGATTTTGTCATTCTTACTTTGGGTTGAATTTCCATGTCATGCTTCAAGTTTGATTTCCACTTTGATTTTATAATCACTGTAATAAGCTTTTTCTTTTCTCTTTGGAATTACGTAGCAGTGTAATTACCTCAGGTGTCAAATATATGCAATGTATAATCTTGCATTCGTTTTTAGGCTATTTTAAGAAGCAGTTTGGGGGACATTTCAGACTGATTTCCAAACTGGGGGGTGTGCCAGGCAAATGTAATAACTGGGCCTATAATCACCATAATTTCTAGTATCCATTCTGGAGTCAATTTAAGACTTGTGTGAATTTCTTGTCTGTCTCATTACAGTAAAACCTTCACTTCCTCCAGTCTAATTAGTTGCTGCACATCAATTTATGAGTGCCCAATACTGCAATCCCAAACAGAGTTATACCCTTCTAAACCCACTGAAATCAATGGGCTTAGAAGGATATAACTCTGTTTGGGATTGCATTACCAAATTGTTCGACCAGAGGAACTTCCTCATTCCTGATAGACTGAGGGATATCAAAGTAGCCACATTATCCTTCCTATTTCTTAACACTGCTTAAAAAAATAAACACTCTAATTACAGTACGTTGCCATAAAAACTAGACACCCTATTAGCATAAACCTCCAACTTAAGGTATCCTTTGATGCAAGTCACCAGGTGGTAAGTATCACTGAAGAGCATGTCTCTGTGCCCAGGAAGATTTATGACTGCAGACCTAGGTTTCAGTTAGTGTTTTTCTGCCATGGAATACTTTCTAAATTCATGTTGGTTTGTTCTGAACAACATGTACTCAGGTCCCGGACCCTGGGAGGTATCCAGGCCTTACAGATCTTGGGATCATTTGTTGGAATGTGGATCTTAATTTAGGGATTCCGCAACTAGACTATGGATAATCCTTAACTTTTTTACTATCCTGGGACAAAGTAAGGCTGCTTTTTCACCAGATTTTGAAATATCTTATTTCCTTCAAAGTAGGAGTACCAAGTAAGGAAATATGTTTTCTGTCTTTTTATATTTTATGACATGATTTTTCTCACGGACCAGCCTGTGTCTACCAGCTCTGTTTGCATTAGACATTATTTATATGCAGGTATGAAACCTAAGGAAGGAAGGTGGCCATGGTATAGCCTGATCTCTTCAGATCTCAAAAGCTAAGCAGGATCAGTACTTGGAAGAGAGACCACCAAGGAAGACTTGGCAGGGGAAGCTGATGGACAAACCAGCTGTGATTCTCACTCGCCTTGAAAGCCCCTTGCTGGAGTCAACATAAGTTGGATGTGACCTGACGGCACTTTACCCACATACATAAAGCCCAAGAGAAACTGAATCATCCTCAGACATTGAGAGAAAACTAGAATTTCTGGGAACCTGATGAGGATGCAAGGCAAAGAGGACAGTAAAAAAAGCAAAAATAAAAAAACAAATCCATGCTTGGCCCCCCCAGGTCCCCTCTTTTCTTTTCCTCACTTTTTTCTTCTTTAAGTTGTTAGCTTTATTTCTGTCCTCATCCCAGCAAAAACAAAAAACAAAACCATGCTTGGCCCCCCAGGTCCCCTCTGTTCTTTTCCTCACTTTTTTCTTCTTTCAGTTGTTAGCTTTATTTCTGTCCTCATCCCATTGCTATTATTCCCATTCCAATGGGATATCAACTCAGATATCAACTCAGCATACAAGGTTTTCCCTCTCCCAACAACTCATCCATGGAGTCTCAGAAGGAGGCAGATATGATACAGCATGTCTGGCTAGAACGGAGAAGAGAAACTGGCAGAAGCTCCACCATCTACCTATGAATGCAGGGAGAGGAGAAGCAATGCAGGTATTGTTGCATAAGCAACAATAAATCTACCCCAACTTTTAATAGGTGCTGTTCTGTTCCTACTAAGAAAAAGGAAAGAGCCACAGAGCATGAGTGTCTGGAATTACCCCAAACGGGCTACATATTGTCAGACCCAGAGGTCATTTCGGGGGGGAACGCAGTTCCCCCGGGTGAGGTGTAGGGGGCGGGGCACATGACGAAGCCCCGCCCCCTGCTTCCGGCCGCCCCGCTTCCAGCCCTCATTCAGCCAGGAGGAGGCAGGAGAAGAGGGAGGGTAAGTTGCTTCCTCCCTGCCTCTCCCCACCCCTGCCTGCCTGGGGCCAGGGAGGGCCTTGGCGGGGCTTCTTTGCACTCCCGCTGGCCTTGCAGGTCCACCACTGGGCCCCTGATGTCAGGGGGTGTGGCATATGCTAATGAGTTCCCCTAGCTCTTTTTCTACGCAATGACCCCTGGTCAGACCAATAGGTTTTATGCTGTGCAGGACTGTCATACATCAGTAATCCTTATAACAGCCGTGTAAGGTATACATTATTTTCCTAATACTGCAGATAATAGGGTTGCCAGCCCTTGGCAGACAATCCCCAGGAGTTTGGCAGGGGCAGGATTTACCCTAATAGTGATCTTCCAAAGCCAGCTATGTAAATATCACCATGTCATGTGATGCTTTAGGATTCATTCTGTTGTAAAAAGCATATTGTTTTAGCTGAATCCTAGAGCATTCCATGACACATTGACATCAGTTCCAGTTATGTAGCCAGAAGTGATATCATGGTGTCAAACCATCATCATCCCTCCCCCCTCATTTTTCTTTGCTGTCCCATTGAGTGCTGGGGGGGGGCAAGGAAACACCACCACAGCTTCCTCCACCAGAAGCAGGCAGATGGCAAACCTAGCAGATGAGGAGTCACTATAGATGTAACCAATCCTACATCTGGCAAGCATACTTGCAATGCACAGTTCCTGATGGGTAGCCACGTTAGTCTGTAGCAGCATAATAAAACAGGTGTAAGGCCATACCTTAAAAACTAATAAAAATTATTCCAGGATAAGCTTATGTGAGTCAGAGTTCACGTGATCAAATCCACTGATGAGAATATCCATTAGATCAATAGAACTAAGGAACAGCCCCCATCTTGCTAGTTCATATTTTATAGGGATTCCATGGGAAGGAAGGGATTTGATCAATAAAGAATAGCTTATTCAATTGTTCTCCTCTCCCAGTATAATACTTGCCAGGCTGCTAGGGTAGCCAACTAGGTGTCAAATTGATGGTCCTTCTGTGAAAAGAATCCTCATGCAAAAGTGCCCTTTCTTACAGCCAAAGTGATATTTGTAATTACAAATAAGGGAAAAACTGACAAGAGGAGGAGGAGGAAGAGGAAGATGGAGAATTTATGTTCCTTCAGTCTGTTGTGTATGCAGACCGCCACCGGGGGGCCAGCGGTCAGCCAGAACTGCCAGAGCTTGACTCTAGAATAACAATAGGGACTAGCATCCTAGTCCCTCCACTGGGGAGCCAATGGGATCCGTGGCGGGAGATTCAAACCCACCAATGGTGACCAGGGGTGTGTCCCCAGGGATGTATATAGTTGGCCTGCCGGCCGTTTGTCCGCATGTCTTGTTGTGTGCCTAATAAAGCGTGCCATGCACTACGTCGTCGTCTGTCGTTTCTCCATGCGGCAAGATTTATGTTCCTTCAGTCTTAGCCAGGGAAACCCATCCCTTCTTCCTAGCACCTGCCACATATACATACCCAGTGCTTTTTTGTTATTTTAAAAAAAGGTGCCAGTGCTCACATATAAAGTTATACCAATTCTGCCTCCAGGACTTTGGAGAGCCCCCCCCCCCCCAAGGTGCTGATACTCAATGCCAGTGAGTACTAACACAAAAAAAGCCCTGCTCATACCAAATAAACTCTTTTGTACACAGGTTTTAAGGATTCATCAGTACTGGCTTCTACGGGATCCTCCTGTCAGAAGCACCTACAACAATTTAGTTCAGTTGGATAAATATTGGTGAGCTTGGACGATTACCTTACAAACCTGAAAGTAATCATGCTTTCCTGTGTTGCTACAAAGAATGAAATCTTCCATTCCCCCCTCGCACATTTAATTTAAATTTATTTTTTAAAATGCATGGGAGGTGGTTAGGGGCCTCCATGACAGCCATTTTGTAATGGTGCCTGCTGTCCCCTCTCAAAATTCCAAAGGTATCCATGTGCTGTACAGCATCCAGGTCCAAGACGTTCCCTACTACCTGCGATCCTTTGAACAAGAGATGCCAGGAACTAAATTGGGGATCTTATGATTGCAGGGCAGATGCTGTATCACTCAGCTTCATATTGCCACGCTTGGGTGGGAGGACACACAATCGACGCCTCCAACTCCTGTCCCTGCAAGACAAAACAGCAGAACAATGTGAATTTCAGGCTCTGCCTCTGTCTGGCATGACAGTCTCATTATACAGGAACACATCATCCAAACTATGATCATGAAATTGCAGCTGTTACAACTGTGTTCCCTTCATGGCTCAAACAAAAGTTGATCAGACTCTGAGGCCAAGCAAATGCCTTCAGAGGTTGTCATGGGAAAAGAGACACGTAGTTTGATATGGCTGGCAGATTGCAATCCTGGCTGATAATCCTCTCAGCTCTGCTTGGGGAGGGAGGGAGACACAGAGCCAGAGCATGCTGAGGAGGATGGGATTGTTAACTCGTGGGGTTGCTAAAAACCCCTAGTTTCCATAATCTTTTGGCTATGAAGTACGGAAGACTAGTAGTGACAGTGTCATCATCCTAAACAAAGTTGCACTGTTCTGAATCCATTGAAATCAATAGGCTTAGAAGGGTGTAACTCTGTTGAGGATGGCACTGTAAATTTCCCAGCATGCTCCAGAGGCCCCATCTCAAAGTAGCCAGTTGTGGAAAAATATTCTCTCCCCTCGGGTGTTGAAAACCATTTATCTCCCTCCCAAAAAAGTTAGAAGTGTTTTTTCATCTCCCCACAAAAAACATTAAATCAGGAGCTGCTCCTCAAACTTTTCTTCTGTATGTAAGTCGAGTCCGACTCTAGGGTTGCGGTGCTCACTCGAGCCACCGCAGCTCCTCTTCTGTATGTACCCCTGCATTTATAGCCTACCTTTCTCTCCAATGCAAACTCAGAGTGGGTTTCATTGTTCTCCTCTCCTGTTTAATCCTCACAAAAACCCTGTGAGGTAGGTTAGTCTGAGAGTGTGTGAGTGATCCAAGGTCACCCAGCAAGCTTCCATGGCAAAGTGGGGATTCAAACCTGGGTCTCCCAGATCCTAGTCTAACCACTATAGCACACTGGCATTGGCTAGTAACTGTGCCATCAATCAACAAACCTCTCCCAACCCATTGCCCAGAACAACGTCAAATCTGTTTTCAAATGTTTTATGTTTTTCAGCTCATATACACAAACATGTGCATGCTTTTAAAATGTTTCTAGAACAATAGTTCCACTGTGCCCTCTTACTCACAATTCAAAGTTTGCGATAGCATTAGAAAAATCAATATTGTCATTTCAATTTTGCGACTCAGGTTGCGCTCCCTTGATACATTTTCACTTGGAATCAAATTCCATTGACTTCACTCCCATTGATTTCTGAGTAAACTACTCATGGATAATTATTCTCAGACAATAGGCTTAAGCTCCTTTGACGTGGGGTGGGAGGGGGACTTCCAAAATTGTTTACTATATGTGGTCTGCTTGTTTAAATAATTATACACAGCCAAAGAAAACAAGTATTTGCTAATATAGCAAAATGGAAATTCCGTGCAGGGCAGATCGGCTCTTTAACTTACTCGGAAAGTCTCCAGAGGGCCACTGTCACACAAAGCAAGCCAAACTGAGTCCCAGAGGCCCTGGAGATGCCATAGAGACCTCCAGGCTCAGATCCAGGAAGCTGTGACTCAGGAGGAGGTGGCAGGCAAGCCTATTCCCTTCTCCATCTGCACTACTGGCTGAGGGCCACTGGGCTCAGTTTGGGCCATTGAAAAATCCTAATCCATGTTACACTTCTAAGTGTAAATTATGGGGGATAATCATACCCTACCTGTGAGCTTCCCCTTGAGAGATCTTAGCCTGATCCCACAAGCCAGCTCCTATGCTCTTAGCTCTTCTGTAACTTGGGGCAAACCAAGAACCGCACATGTCAAAATTGCCTCCAGACTCTTATGAGGCTTAACAAGGAAATCTAAGTCCTTAGCGATTCTCCGATGAAAGTAGCAATATATATTATTAGGATTCTGACAAAGTAGAGCCAGTCCTGGAACAGCAAGCAGCCATGCTTCCTCCCAGCATTTTGAATTCTCTGCAGCTTTCTGAAAGACTTTGCAGGCAGCCTTTGATGCTAGGCTTAATACTTCTTTCTTTTTTTTGGTATGAAGGGGGGAAAAGATTAACTGGAAAGATTTTTCAATAAAAATATCTACCATATATACCCAAGTCTATAATTTAAGCCTCTTGTACAATCACAGCACCACGTGTGCTGCTCCCCCAGCCTTGTGCTTGCTCACTGCAAATTGGTATCTCAACAGACCCTGGCAACTGAATGATTGACAAGCCTTAATTCAGCAACTCAGCAAAGCAGACAGGTTGAGGCATTCTGTAAGAAGGCCATAGGCGTAGAAGGGTGTGATGCTATTTCGGGTTGCTCTGTAAGGGTAGCAACATGGAAGGCAGACAAATCTGATCCCTAGGGTATAGCCTATCAGGAAATCCGCCTTCATTGTGTATGTATGCATATGCCATCAAGTTGCAATTGAGTTATGGTGACCCCAGCAAGGGGATTTCAAGGCAAGTGAGAAGCAGAGGTGGTTTGCTATTGCTTTTCTCTGCAGCGTCTTCCTTGGTGGTCTCCCACCCAAGTACTGACCCTGCTGAGCTTTCAAGATCTTAATTGACGGGGCTATACCATACCATTCCATATATCCCACATCTGCATTAGCCTGACTGAAATGAAGCTGGACTTCCAGGAGGCTTGTGGGAGAAGAAGTTGTGTATATCCTCCTTACTTTTTGCTAGTGTCTGGCCTCTAGTTGCCTGGGAGGATGGCTGGCAGGCCGCTCTTAAGAGATCATTTCTACCTGTTTTCATTTTTCATTAGTACATTCCCAAGTTCTTATCTAAGAAAGCTGATTTTTTTTTTCTCAACTCCTGGGTGCCAGGTACAAGAGATGACCTGGCTCCTCTCAGTGTTTAGGGATGTAGCTTTCATGATGGTATTCTTGATTTGTGGCAAGCAATTATGATATAAATTGTTTAGTGTTAGCTATGTGTCTTTGTCTCAGATTCTGGCTAGCCTCTCTCTCTCTCTCTCTCTCTCTCTCTCTCTCTCTCTCTCTCTCTCTCTCTCTCTCTCTCTTTCTTTGTGTGTGTGTGTGTGTGCGCACGCAAGGCTCAGAGGATAGGAGCTTAATTTGCTGTTTCTGTAAGTTTGATGATTTATTAAAATCTCCTTGTAAGCAAACCTGGATCTTGCATATCATTTTCTTAGGATTGCTGTGAACCTTGGAGCTTCTGACCAGGGCTCCAAACAAGGTGTCATTTGGATTTTCCTCCTCAGGCACTGAAATGCTACCGGTTACCTTACTTATTTGTTTATTATTAGATTTGTATCCTGCCCTGTATCCTGCCCTCTCAGCCGAAGCCGGCTCAGGGCGTCTTACATAAGAGAATAAAAACACACATTAAAAATTTAAATAATCCTAAAACCATGAAAACATTCCAAGATTAAAAGGTGCTAAACAATACATAATACTAATAAATTAATATTATTAAATTATTAGATGATGGTGGCCAACCTTCAGAGATTTATCCTAGCAGTCAGCCCATAGATCTAGCCTTTGTGCAGCTAGCGCAGGCTGTTTCTGGTGACTCCAGGGGACAGGGCTCTCTGCGATTCCAGCTTTCGGGGGCAGCTCCTAATTGAAGGCCTGGTGGAAGAGTTCCATCTTGCAGGCCCTGCGGAACTGCATAAGGTCCTGCAGGGCCCTGATCTCTTTTGGGAGTTCATTCTACCACAGAGGAGCCACCACCGAAAAGGCCCTGGCCCTGGTTATAGTCAGACTGGCATCCTTGAGACTGGGGCGGGCCAGTCGATTTTGGGACCCTGATCGTAGTGCTCTCTGGGGAACATGTGGGGAAAGGTGGTCCCTCAGGTATGTAGGTCCCTGACCATAAAGGGCTTTAAAGGTAAGAACCAGCACCTTGAAGCGAATTCGGTATGATATCAGCAGCCAGTACAATGCTTCCAGCACAGGCCACCCTTTGTCCCCGACCTTGGAGAAAGGAGGTGAGCCATTGGAAGGCAGGCCCCTGGATTCCAGTGTCAGCGAGGCAGTGGCTCAGTAGCTGATGGCTGACCATGTCGAACACTGCTGACAGGTCTAACGACAACAGCACTGCCAATCTGCCCCGATCCAGATGCCTCTGGAGATTGTCTGTGAGGGCGACCAGTGTCGTCTCTGTCCCATGGCCCGGGCAGAAGCTGAACTGGAAGGGGTCTAAGATGGAAGCGTCACTCAAAAAGCCCTGTAACTCAGTTGCCACAGCCCTCTCTATTATCTTGCCCAAATAGGGCAAGTTGGAAACTGGCCGATAGTTCGACAATTTGGCCAGATCCAGAGATGGCTTTTTAAGAGAGGACAGACCACCGCTTCCTTGAGTGCCCCCGGGAAGAGTCCCTCTGAGAGGGACGTTGACAATTTCCCTTAGGACACCTCAAAACCCATTGTGGCCAGCTTTAATTAGCCATGAACGACATGGGTCAAAGGAGCACGTGGTCGGGCGTACAGTTAGGAGCAGTTTGTCGACTTCCTCTAGGCTGAGCAGCTTGAAATGATCCATAATTTGACCAGAAGATGTGCATGGAGCTTCATGTTCACTCATTGTTTCAACTGTGACAGGGATGTATTGAAGGATGATAGGGAGTATTGAAGGATGATAGGGAAATGGGCTAAATAGCTTGCAAACGCCTTGTAGCTGTTGTCCCTTATGGCAGAGTAGTAATGGACCGAATTGTTCTAAACAATTGGGCTGGGTGTGAGCTCACAGACGCAATCATAGCTCCATAGTACTCTGCAACAAAGGGGCAGTGGGGAAGCCTTTAGGCATGGGTGATTCAACAATGAATGTCAGGTGATGAAGAATCACTTATGTGGGATTTACCAATGTTATAGGAGGTCAAATTTAGCACAACCCCCTTCAGAATACTTCGAATCTAAAAAGGCTTTATACCAACTTTATAAGAGGAAGCAAAAAAAATTCTGATTAAAAGTTGGAAACCCCTCTTGCAGGCCACAATTAATAATGACTCAAGGAAATTTTGGGCCTTGGTAGCCGAGTCCATGGGAAGAAACAGCTTAGTTACAGCCAACGGCTGGTACAATTATTTTACAATGGTTTTCCAGGAGACCAAGCACAATCCCGAAGAGGAGTTTGACATTTGTCTGGACGATTGCCCCAGCTGGGCCCCTGTGCAGTTTGAGGAGACTGAATCTTTAATTGCAACCCTTAAATTGGGAAAAGCTCCAGGGCCTGATGCTATTCCACCTGAGGCTATTAAGGCTTTCCCTCAGTGGTGGGCCCCCTTCCTAGCAGCCCTTTTTACAACCTTAGGTCGGTCTGGCGCAATACCAGATTACTGGAAGAACGCCATATTAGTCCCGATCTTTAAAAAATGTGATCCTCAGCTCCCAAATAATTATAGACTGATCAGTCTCTTATCCATTATGGGGAAGCTATATGCCAATCACTTAGCCAATAAACTGAAATCTTGGATATCAGACCAGCAAATTTTGGGGCCGGAGCAAATTGGCTTCTGTCAGGGCAAGTCAACCTTAGATCACTGCATCATTGTCAGCCATCTAGTAAATAAATATAGGAAAGGGAAAGGACCTAAATTATATGCAGCTTTCTTAGATCTCAAGGGAGCTTTTGATTCAGTGCCCAGGGATCTCTTGTGGAGGAAACTGAATAACATGAGGAATGATAAACGTCTGCTCTTTTTGGTAAAAAAAAACCTCTACTCAGAAACTACTTGCCAGGTGAGATACTCAAAAGAAGGTGACCTAAAACCACAAATTGCTATTTCAGTGGGTGTCAAGCAAGGTTGTATCCTGGCCCCGATATTGTTCAATCTCTTTTTGAATGATCTGGCACCCTTTATGAGTGGTGTTAACGGTCATTTCCCCAAGCTAGGAGTAAGACACTGCCCCTGTTCGGGGAAATTTATCGAACAGGTGAAGAGTTTCAGATACCTTGGTATACACTTCCATTACAATGCTAACTAGATCTCCCACACTAAGGAGGTTGTAAAATCAGTGAATAGCAGTGAACTTTCAATTTCCTGCTTTTATTATATGAAAGGAAATCAATTTATTCCTGTTGCTCTCAAGGTGTTTAATCACAAAATATGTGCTAAATTACTCTACGGTGCCCCAATTTGGAGCTCTGCTTTTAATAAAATGGTTGAAAGTGTTCAATCCAAATTTCTTAGAAAAATTCTAGGGCTCCCAACTTGCGTACCTTATGTGGCAATATGCCTTGAGACAAACCAGAGATGCTTAGTCACTAAAGCATGGCTCTCAACTTTTAAATTCTGGCTGCGCCTCCTCTATAGAAGTGAGCTTAATAGTCTCATCGCTTATATGCTATGTGAATCTCACCTATCAGATTGGTTGACACGTGTTGAAGGGAAAATTACAGTGGTGGGGTTCAGCATGGATGATTTGATCCTTCTTTCGGAGAAGTATGCTTTTGACATGATTAAACAGAGATTGATCGATATAGAAATGCAAGAACTTAGAAGCCTTGCTACTGGGCATTGCTCTCCCATTCATTGGGGGATTTCTCTTAATGGGCCGCTGCCAGAGTATTTTTCCAGTCTGATTGATCCCTATATTAGAAGGGAATTCACGCTGGCCCATTTTAATGTGCTCCCCTCAGCTGTGTTATATGGGAGATTTTAAAAAATACCATTCCCGGATAGGTTATGTCCCTGTGGGCTAAAGGAGATTGAAGGAATGGATCATGTACTTCTGACTTGTAGATTTTACCAGGATTTGCGTGCTTATCACCTCGTCCCTATACTGCAAACCCTGGAGGGCAAATCTGAGGAAAGTAAGATAATGAACCTTCTAGCCTCAAACAGGGCTGATACCATCAAAGAGTTGGCAAACTTCCTTTACAAAGCGTAGAGGAGGAGAAGTTCTTTTTCAGCAGAAGGGGTAGTGAATTAACTGTTTTGAGTGCCTACCGCCTCTGTACCTAAGGCTGCTGCTGTTGTTATGCCAATAAAGGTTTGTTGTGTGTGTGCATAGTACTCTCTCTTCGCAGCTTTGTCTGCCATCTCATAGGATCTCATAAATGTCCTATAAGATGCTCTTGTAGCTTCGTCACGGGCACCCCACCACTGTCTCTCTAGCCATCTTAGCCTTTGCTTCATTAGCTGCAGCTCCTGGGTAAACCAAGGTGTAAGCCTGGAGCGAGGGCGCAGAGGGTGTTGGAGAGTGATCTCGGCAATGGCTGCTGAGAGTCGGCTATGCCAAACCTCTACAAGCTCTTCTAATGAACTGCCAGAGGGTCATTGGATCCCGGAGAGCCATCTGAAGCTGCATAGGGTCCATTTGGCTCTGCAGGTAAGCTAAAATATGCTCACTGCCCAAACAAGGTTGGGGTGACACATTCAGCCGAGCCCTCAAGGCAAGGTGGCCCAACCATGGCACTGCCAGGTCAGTGATCCGGTCCACTGTAACCCTCACTGCAAAGATCAAATCGAGCGTGTGCCCAGCCCAGTGAGTCGTTACATATTGGGAGAGCCCTAGCACTGCCATGGATGACACCAGGTCCATTGCCCGAGTAGAGGCCACATTGTTGGCATGGACATTGAAATCACACAGAATTATCAGTCCAGGATGTTCTAATACCCAACCTGATATGGCCTCCATCAGGGACAGCAGGCTATTGGCTGGTCCATTGAGCGGTTGGTACACCAATCAAATTGCCAAACTCTCCCCAGCTTTCCACACCAGGCCAGCACACTCAATGCCCGTGATCCTCGGGGGCGGAAGCACCCTGAAGGGGTAAGCTTCCCGGATGAATAGAGCCACTCCTCTCCCCCCCTGCCCCCTAGTCTGCAATTGATGAAGGACAGAGAACCCGGGAGGAGCCAACTGGGAGAGAGCTACTGTCTCTCTGTCTCGCACCCAGGTCTCAGTCATGCATGCCAGGTCTACATTCTGCTCAAGCAGAAAGTCCCAAAGGACCATGGTCTTGTTATTTATAGACCTGGTGTTACACAAGAGCAATGTCGGAGGAGGGTAATTTATCCTAGCCCCGCTGCATATGACCTTTGGGATGGGACGCAGGCTGGAAGGGGGCTGAGCTACTTCTTCGTCCCCTTCCCTTGTGTCCCTGCCTGGTCCCACCGCTATACTTTCCCCTCCCCAGGAGCACTGGGATCCCCTGCTTGCCTTCATACCTTTTCAGCTTTGCTGAAAAACCTATTGCTACAAACCATTCCTGCCAGTTTTCTTAATCTTAATCAACTCCATTAAATGTTTGTTGACATTATCCAGAAACACTGGGAATGGATCCAATTAAACTTGACACTCTTAATTAAACCTGGGGTAATCATAACCTGTCACTGTTTCCATTTCATTGGCTTTCTGCCTATGATGTCACTTGCAAAAATGCTCCTAGCAGGCATGTGCTTGATGTACCACATCTGTTCTCTCCAATGCCACCATCCCCAACCCTATTGGCTCTCCTTAATTTTGTCTGGATATAAATGTTTCCAGATCAGCAAATTTGTATCAGCTGAGTTGAGATGTTCCCTGTCTGACTTCCTTCCTACCCTCCAGACAGTGCTTCAAACAGGATGGGGTCATGGGATACTGGAACACCATTTCACACTGTAGTGGAACAGCCAGATCTTGGAGACTGTTCTGACTCCTCTGATGAGGAACAGCTGGATTCTGTGTCTACCAGCCACCAGCCAGCAGAAGCTGAGCAACCAGACAGGGAATCACAGCTTACTGTGGACACACAGCCAGAAGGCAGTGAGGTGCTGGTTTCATCCCCCAGCTCTGAGCTGACACTTCAGGGTCAGCTAGCTGACCTATCTTCCCCAGGAACCCCAAGTCCACAAGAGCAACATCAGTGCAAGTCTCGGCCACCAGCATTAATCTCCTGGGCCCAAGCAGGCATGGGTCCTGCCACTTGGGGCGCACCTCAGGACACCAAGGCCCTCCTGATACCGGACACCAACATCTCCTGGTCCCAGTGAAGCTCCAGCTACCAGAGGGATGCTGGTTGTTAGTGTATTCGATGATCATCTCTGGTGCCTCCTGCTTGTACATGGCTGCCAGTTTTGCCAAGCAATATAAGGTACCAACATGTGCTAAAAGGACACCTATCTTGGTGGAAGCCATAGATGGCTGGCTTTTACATTCAGCCCCAGGCAACCAGGAAACTCAACCTCTGTACATACAACACCATCAGTAGCAGCTCTGCTTTGACATTGCCACCATGCCCCACATCCCAGTAGTACTGGGGTTGTCCTGGTTGGAGATGCATGATCCAGTAATCGAATGGAGTAGGCAAGATCTGCACTTCCAATACCCTTGTTCTCATGAAGCACGTCCTATGCTTTTGGGAGCTACCACCAGCCCAGACCTGTCAGCTCTTCCAGCAAAATATGCAGAGTATCAGGATATCTTCCAGGAGAAAGGGGCAGCTTGGTTGCCCTCACACCAGCCATATGTTTGTGCGTTCAATCTGGTACCTGATGCCCCCTTGCCTACTGGGTGGTTGTACTCCCTGTCAGAACCTGAACTGGAGGCACTTGGGGAGTTCCTGGCCAAGAATTTGCAAAGGGGCTTCATCTGGGTGTTGCAGCTTCCTTCCACACTCTGCATACATCCAGTGTTCCATCAGTCCATTCTGGTCCCTGCCACTCCCCAACACCCTCTCTGAGCCCTGGAGATGCCACTGCCACCCATCATGTTGGAGGACCATGAGGAGTATGAGGTAGCACAGATCTTGGGCTACAGCCAACACAGAGGTCAGTTGCAGAATTTGGTGGACTGGAAAGGCTATGGACCTGAAGATTGCTCTTGGGAACCCATCGAGAACCTCCATGCTCCTGACTTGGTGCGCCGGTTCTGTTAAGTGCACCCACAGAAGCTGGCTCCAGATCAATCGGTTGGGGGGAGCCTAGGGGAGGGGATGGTGTCATGGAACAGCCAGACCTTGGAGATAGTTCTGACTCCTCTGATGAGGGACTGCTGGATTCTATGTCTACCAGCCACCAGCCAGTTGCAGCTGAGCAACCAGATGGGGAATCGCAGCCTGCTGTGTACACACAGCCAGGAGGCAGTGAGGTACTGGTTTCATCCCCCAGCCCTGACCTGACAGTCCAGCTGGCCTATCTCCCCTAGGATCCCCAGTTCCACAAGAGCAATACCAGCGCAGGCATGGAGTGGATTTACAGTCCAGATGAAGGTCAGCCCGCCTCCAAGCGCAACATCAATATAAATCAATGGTGCAACCTCATTTGGAGTACTGTGTACAGTTCTGGTCACCACGCCTCAAAAAGGATATTATAGCATTGGAAAAAGTGCAGAAAAGGGCAACTAGAATGATAAAAGGGTCGGAACACTTTCCCTACGAAGAAAGGTTAAAGCACTTGGGGCTCTTTAGCTTGGAGAAACGACGGCTGAGGTGTGACATGATCAAGGTTTATAAGATTATGCATGGGATAGAGCAGGTAGAGAAAGAAGTACTTTTCTCCCTTTCTCACAATACAAGAACTTGTGGGCACTCAATGAAATTGCTGGGCAGTCGGGTTAGAACAGATAAAAGGAAGTACTTCTTCACCCAAAGAGTGATTAACACATGGAATTCACTGCCACAGGAGGTGGTGGCGGCTACAAGCATGGACAGCTTCAAGAGGGAATTAGAGTAGAGGTCCATCAGTGGCTATTAGCCACAAGGTATAGATAGGAACTCTCAGTCTGGGGCAAGTGATGCACTGTATTCTTGGTGCTTGGGGGGGACATCAGTGGTAGGGCTTCTAGTGTCCTGGCCCCACTGCTGGACCTCTTGATGGCACCTGGTATTTTTGGCCGCTGTGTGAGAGAGTGTTGGACTAGGTGAGCCATTGGCCTGATCCAACATTGGCTTCTCTTATGTTCTTATGTGTGACATAGGGCTTGTAGTGCATAAAAGTATGGGGGAGGAGTTCTTCAGTGTGGCTGCAACATGTTCCTTTAGATGCTGAACTGCTGTGGCTGTATCAGTTTTGATTTTTGGAAAACTGACCTTGGCCTGCTCAGACAACTCTTGTATAATTTACAGTCTGCTTATTAAACTGTGGCATCTTGCCTCTGATAACCAGCTCCCATTATCTACCTGAGTTAACTCTGTGTACACTGGCACCTGTCTGAAGCAGAACACACAACATCTAAGGATGTTTCAGAAAATGTGACAGATGAAGTATTATTTAAAGTACAACAGCTTGTTTTCAGGTAAATTCTTGGTTTTACAAAGTAACCTCCCGTACACACTTTCTACTGCACATGCTAAAAGAGGTGACTTAAAGGAAGAAGAGCCAATTTCTTCAGCTTCAGGGCCTGAATCTGCCCCAGCCAAGCTGTTTGCAGACCCATCTCCCCAGCCATGAGGTCACTATTCCTCCCCACACAGAAAACTGGCTGGAGAAGGTCAGACCTTACCTGGAAATGCTGCATCCCACCTTATAAGGAAGGCTAGCTACAGTCTTACCATGATATTAATGCCCTGACTTTAACTTTGACCTGTAGGGTTGGCTTGTGACCAGGAAAAAGCCACTCATCTGCTTTTCTGCCTTTAACAATTTTTGTGATGATCAGCAAGTGGTCATAGAAATTAACCCCTCCCCATCACCCACCATTTCCTCACAAGACAAGTAAGATTAGGGGCATTACTGTCCATTTTTGCCATGAAAATGCTGAGACTGATATCAAGACAGAGGTGCCAGCTGTCTAAATTGACCAAGGACAGTTTCTGCTTTCTGGTCCTCTGTCCTACCTCCTCTGCTGGTAATGACCTATGGTAGCACA
Organism: Gekko japonicus; assembly: GCF_001447785.1. Lineage (NCBI taxonomy): Eukaryota > Metazoa > Chordata > Lepidosauria > Squamata > Gekkonidae > Gekko > Gekko japonicus. Next base: position 100,164 of record NW_015164186.1, read on the forward strand.
AACTTTGTTGGTCCAAAATCCCTTTAACCAAGGGATGAAAACACCCCTCTGCTTGCTTGATTGATGAATTATAAGCTATTTCAGAGTAGCATACAGCATTTGGAGCGGAGCCCTTTGAAATACATGGGAGGTTTGGGCAGTGATATCAGTACTGGAGTCTTCCAAGCATGTTCCCAGTTTTCATCTCCCCGACTGGACTGTAGAGAGCAATTAAAATTATCCCATTAAAATCAGGATCCTATTCCATGGCAAGGATTCTTGAGGAAGGGGAAAATGGGGATCAAGAGGGGAAGAAGGGAGGGAAAGGAGGTGGGGAACTTTGCCAAATCATCCCAAAACTAGGGAACAGGACGAGGACATGGCTGGGGAAGAGTATGGCAAACGTCATTGTTCTTTTCTGTTCTGTTATTCAGTTTGGTGTCTGCATCATTTGGATGGGAATTTCTCCTCCTTTTCCAGAAATGGGCATGCATTCCCGGGTTAGACAGATCATTCTGCAATTCAATGAAGGGTCTATTGCCATGTTTTATGACACTCTTGGCTACAAGAGCTTCCTGGCCACCATATCTTTCATTGTAGCCTTCCTAGCCAGAAAGCTGCCTGGGGCATTCAATGAAGCCAAGTTCATCACTTTCCGCATGCTGGTATTTTGCAGTATTTGGGTCTCCTTTGTCCCTACTTATCTAAACTCCAAGGGGAAATACATAGTAGCTGAACAGCTCTTCTCTATCTTGGCCTTCAGCACTGGCTTATTGGATTGCATTTTCCTGCTTAAATGATGTTATTATACTGAGGCCTGGAATGAATATGAAAGAATGTCTAATGAAGAGAAGTTTCTAAAAATCCCTCTGTCAGCAAGGGCCTGGCCTACTATGAAGGGCCGCAAGCTCTGAGTTGGGAAATACCTGGAGATTTTGGGAGTGGAGCCTCAGGAAAGAGGGGCTTGGGGAGATGAGGGACTTAAGTGGGCTATTATGCCAGAGAGTCAACCTTCCAAAGTGGCCATTCGCTCCAGCTGAATTGTTCTCTGTCACCTGGAGATCAGATGTAATCCCAGAAGAACTCCAGCTACATCACCAGGAGGTTGGCAACCCTACCCCTATGTAGAAAGTTAAGTCTGCAAAATAGGACCAGCCACAGTTATAATAGAGCAGTGGTACTCACTCGGCAAGTTGCAAAGAGCCACATTCACAGTTACTATCAACCAAAAGAGCCATGTCTACTGTTAAATCTGGCATGAGGCCTGTACCTCAGGAAGGCTTAAAGCTTTTCTGTTCCTCTGGTGGCAGTGTTCTGGGAACCAACTGCAGACCACAGTCCCTACTGGACAAGGGTCTTGCCCACTTTCCTGCAACATAGGCTAGGTGACACCATGGGAAATGGTTTTCCAAAGTGCCATGGGTGCCATGTCAGAGAGCTACATTTGACTCCCAAGGGTTCTAATCCTCTGGTTTTCAGGAGAATTCTGTTTTTAAAAGACACAGCAACATTGAGGGTGTATAAAGACCAGGGCTGGCCCGAGGTTGTCCTGCGCTGTAGGCGAGCGCAGATGCCAACCTCCCGGCGGGGCCTGGAGACCTCTCCGCTAGGCTGGGAGGAGGGGGGAAGTCCCTCAGCTTGACCGTTCCCCCCCAAAGGAAGGCCAGCCGGGTGCCCGCCCCGCCCCCTGCGGCAAAGGACAGCAGCGTGGCTGTGGCAGGCAAAGGAAGGGAGAGCTGCTGGAGGAGAGGTGGTGCGTAGGGAAGCCCCCACCCCTGGATCGCCGGGGACTGCGCGGGCTGTGGGGGGGGCGGCACAGGCAGCACCGGTGGGGGACTCGAGGGGTGGGCGGAGAGGTCTCTGCGGCCTGGCTGCCTCGCCTTCCTCCTCACGGTCTCCGCCTGGGGGGGGGCAGGCCTCGGTTTCCCCAGCTGCAGAGGCAGCTACGGAGCCGGCTTGCCCCGCCCTTCCTCGGGAGTCAGCCTCGCAGGGGTGTCCTTCCAAGTACACACACAGGGAGGAGCCCGGTGGTGGTGGGCTCCAGAAAATCAGGGGAGGGGAGACGGAGGTGGCACAGGTGGCACCGGCGACACCCTGCAGAGGCCCGCCGGGGAGGGGGAAAGACCTGCCGCTTGCCCACCCCCCTGCCCCCCACCCCCGGTGGCCTCGGCAAGTTGCACCATGAATAAAAGGGGCCCACTCCTGCCTGCCCCCCCTCCCCTGCCGCAGCCGGGCAGGAGAGGCAGAGAAAGGCAGCGGCAGGGGGGAGGAAAGCACCGCGCCCTGCCCTGTGCCCACTCTGGCTTTTCCGCCACAGTGCCGCCCATGCTGCCGGCAGAGCTCCTCCCAGCGCTCCTCCCAGCTGCTGGCCAGGCGCACCGACGGCGCACCGGCGGCCACCCCGGCCCCTCCTCCCGCGCCCGTGGGGGCTTTTTGGGGGGGCAGCAGCAGGGCAGTTGGTGCTCTGGATGGGCCCTGCACCATAGGCCAGACACTAGCTGGCCTAGTGATAGAGCCGGCCCTGACAAAGACTTATAAAAGTCAAGTAATCTCATGAACAGATGTAGCCAATTATATAAATTCCAATTATTATTGGAATATAAATTCCAATTATCTCTCCTTATATATAAAGCCGTAGTCCAACATTCCAAAATGCACTCCTTTAGTGTTTGGCTGGAAGAACTGCCACTCAGAAGACGCTGGCT
>NW_015164186.1:103507-178225 GCF_001447785.1 Gekko japonicus
TCCTTATAGCTGGCAACCCTACTTTCCCCTCAGTGCCTGTTGGTAGGCAGCTAAGCTTGGTCCTGTCACCTACTTTGGCCTTTGGGAGAAAACACATTGGGGCCAGTCCTGATAGGGTTGCCAACTCCAGATGGAAAATTCCTGGAGATTTGAGGGATGGAGCCTGAAGAGGGTGAAGTTTGAGGAGGGGTGGGACCTCAGACAGGTACACTGCCATAGACTGCACCCACCAAACCAATCATTCCCACATACGGAACCATTGTTGCCAATCTCCAGGTGAGGGCTGGAGAGCACTCAGAATTACAACTGCTCTGCAGAAGGGAGGGCAGAAATCAGCTGAAGTCAAAAGGGCAGATAATGGTAGGTTGATGGTTAGCTGGGAAGGAGATGGGGTTGCCAACTCCACCCTCCAAACCAGCCATTTTGTCCTGGGTAACAATTGCTGCCAATCTCCAGGTGAGGGCTACAGATCACTCACTATTACAACTGCTCTTCAGGTAGCAGAGATCAGTTCCTCTGGAGAAAACAGTGGACTCTGTCATTATACCCTGCTGAGGTCACCACAGCAAACTGACACTGTTTGCCCAAAGCCAGAGCACTCCCCCAGAGCCTCTTTCTAGATCTCGTTGTATTGCTTTCACAACGGGCTTTACTGCTAGTATGTTAATAAAGTAACATAGAATGATATGACTGCAATGTCATGAACAGATGTAGCCAAAAATAAATAAATAAATAATGGAATTAGGGTGACATTTTGAGTTGCCCTAGTAACCCCAAATGGCCCAAGAATATGTATTGGTGGAGGCCACCAGGAGTAGATGACAAGTAGAAACTGAAGCCACTCTTCTGCCTTGCCTACCCCCTTTTCTCCCTCCTTACCATGCCTAGGATGAGAGAAGGGAGTGAATGGGCATAGAGGGGTAGGAAAACAAACGGGGGGAAATGCAAGCACTGCAGAATCTCTCTTTTGTACTGTAATATTATATGCCTAGTTTCCCTGTAGTAGTACATGGTTGCTTGGCTGTTATTGTGATATTTCCTCTCTGTCTGTTTGATACCACAAAGCCTGTTACGAATTCCAATTATATGTTAATAAAGTAACCTAGAATGATATGACCGCAGTTTTTCTTTCTTATGTAATCTAATGCAATTTTTCTTTCTTGCATTCAGTCTATCACATTCCTTTTTCGCAGAAGCACGCCTCCTTGATCCTTTCCCATCCACACTTCACCCTATTCATTGCATTAAGTGTCCTCCTTTCTTGTCAGCCCTGATCTGCATGCCTGCCAGTCTCTGGTGGAGAAACAGAGAGACAGAAGGGCTTGTTTGAATACTAAGAAGAAGGTTCACTTCCTTTCTTCCTCCCTCCTCCTCCTAGTTGTCTGAGTGTGCCTGAACGTTAACATCCTCTAAAGGTAGCAGTGCCCCTGAGGCAACAAGTCCTCCTTTGAAGAGGTGGCACTCTGGTGTCACAGTAGCTGAGGTCACTGCTGCAAAATGTCAAGGAAATTAATCCCTGTACTCTCACACATGTAGTGTCATTTCTATGCTTTAGTTTTAATGTGTTGGCATATATATCACCCCATGAATCCCATTTTCCACTCTATCCCCCTTCCTTGCTGCTTCCTCTTCCCTAGGCTTGCCAAGTCTCCCCGGGGGGCGGAGAAATCCCCGCCCCAGAGGCCCGTTCCCCGCCGCAGCTGGATTGGGCCCCGGGGGGGACTCCACCCCAACGTGCACGTCACCAGGAAGTGATGCGACCACACGAGGCACGCTGGGGGCGGGGCCACGGTCATCCGAGAGAAAACTCTATGGTTTCCCCTCGGATGGTCGTGGCCCCGCCCCCAGCATGCCCGGCGTGGTCGCGTCACTTCCTGGTGACGTGGATGTGGTGCGCGCTCCAGGATCGACCCGGGAGTCCCCCGCTTCAGGACGAGGTACGACTTGGCAACCCTACTCTTTCCGGTTCCTTGGCTGCCCCTATTTAATTTATTTATTTTATTTAAAACATTTGTGAGCCACCTTTCTGTCTTGTGGAACTCAAGGCGGCTTACAATATAAGCAGCACATTATAAAAACACAATAAAAACAACAATTATAAAACCCATAAAAGTCACAGATTAAAAGGCACAGAGCCCTACAGCCTCACCCCTTTTCTTTTTTTTCTTCCCACTCACCAGCCAACCTACGTTTATTTGTTCCCCTGTCTTCATCTTTTTCCTCTCCTTTCCCACCTGTCCCCATTGTGCTGCTGTACTCCCAGCTAAGAGTATTTCAAAAAGTAATTCTATATTCCATATTTTTATTGGCTTTTTACCTGTTTAACCATCCTGGCTTCTCCTAAAGAATGCTGGGGACTATAGTCCAGTGAGGGTGCTGAGAATCTTGTTAGTAGAGATGCATAGTATCCTGCGCAGAATTTGTGGAGAAGGCATGGCATCTGAAGCTATGCCTAAACTCTAGCTAGGAAGGAGAGACATCTTGTGACTGCACAGAGAATAACCAGGTCTTTTCCAAGTAGCTTGCAGAGTGCTGTGATTTAAGTTGCTGCAAGCAGATTTTTAATTTTTAACAAGAGTCGAAAGTGGTGAGGTAGAAGGAGCCATTTCCTGCACATGGATACTTTTTTGTACCACAATTGTCTTGAATCAAATACATTTTGCAGGGTTTTGAAGCACTATGAAAACTAGGGTTGCCAACTGGCCTGGGGGAAAATGTCCTGTCTCTTTAACAGAGGTTTAATATGTAAAAATGGGCAGTTGAAGCTTTTCATGGCATGGAGTTAAATAACCCCGTTAACCTCTACAAAAGGGGCAGTACATTTTCTCCAGGCCAGCCAGCCAGCAACCATAACAAAAATCTATAAAACCTTTTTGATGGGAGATAATAGTGGGATGAACGCACATATAATAAGCAACAACGTCTATCATACAGCCTTCACCATTCTGAAAAATTCTGTGTCTTATCATGTTTTCATTGTGTGGTTTCAGTGTTGGACTAGAATCTTGGATATAGAGGTTCAGAGCCCTACTATACTGTGGAAACCTGCCGGGTGACCTTGGGCCAGTCCCACACTCATCCTCACAGGGTTGTTGCGAGGATAAAATGGCCCCTTTGGGTCCCCATTAAGGAGAAAGGCAGGGTATAAATGAAATAAATAATTCCTTTATTATACAGCACAAGGCGGCCATCATCATTGTTTACTGGTTGTAGGCATTTAATAAAAATGAGATTACAGACTACAATCTCATACAACAAATGAACAAATACTTTTCTGCCCCTCACACTGAGGTCTGTCACATTCCTTGTAATGAGAGGTGTTGTGGATTGAACCTGGGATCTTCTGCATGCAGGGCAGATGCTCTACCGCTAAGCTATGGCCCCTCCCCAATTGTGACATCACTTGTTAGACATTTGCTTCATATTTCCTACTTTATGATGTCATCCTCCATTAGATCTGCTTCCTAGATACAGAAGAAGTCACATAACTTTAGAAGTTGGGGATTCTGACAAAGACTCCTAGGGGACTTTGGAACTGAGTGTTGAGAATGATTTGGTGTCATTAGCAGACCACTACAACAAAGAAAAAGACAGAGCTGAGAATAGAAAAGGTTTCCCAGCAGGGATCTGGAGTCATAATCTAAGCATATACATTGGGGAAGAAAGCACCAAAGGAGAACTGAACATGTTGCGGCTGGTTATTGTGTCTGCTCACATACCACCTGAATTTGCTGACTACCCCGACACCTGCGTGATTGCCACCTTCAAAGGTAGTGCAGCAATGTATTCATGTCTGTGTTTGAATAACCAAACAGATTCTTGGCATGGCTGTGAGTGTGCCCCAATTTTTGAAGAAGCACAGAAAAGACACAGACCATGGTGTTGGCCCATGTGCTTATGGGGGTAGCCGAGGATCAAGGAGAGCTGATGGGCCACTCAGCTCAGACCCTGTTCCTTTCTCTGGATAAATTGTATCTCAGAGCCCTGATGGAGTTCAGACCCTTTCATAAGCGCATACTGGAACGGCTCTAGAGCTGTGTCACAGTGAACCCAGGGGCTTATTTTCTTCCAGTACAACACTCTAGTGGATCACTCCAGTTTCTCAGGAGCATTTTCATTCATGCTGTGCCACTGAACTGTGAACCAGAAGAAACCCAACGTCAGTACTGACATTGTGTTTTATTTCCCACAGATGTTACAAGAAGCACAAGAGTCATACAGAAGGACCAGGATCCCATTTGGAACGAGGTGAGCTCCTTAATCTTGGTGATGGTCCTGCAAGGTTCATTTTTTAATCAGGGTTTGAGATGATCCTATGAATTAAAAAAGTACGTCAGACACTCAGGTCCAATGGCAGGCAGGTCAGTCTGTTTGAAGGCAGACTGGCAGTTGGCCGTCTAGTGGCCTAAAGAAAGAATCTGGTGGCCTCCCCTAGTCACAGAAGTGAAAGCACTAAGTGACGTGCTTTGACCCTTTGTAGTAATCCCAGGCTGCCCAATATTACCACAGCATGGCGTAGTGGTTCGAGTGTCAGACTAGGATCTGGGAGATTTAGGTTCAAATTCCCATTCTGCTGTGGAAACTCTCTGGGTGACTCTGGGCCATTCACATACTCTCAGACTAGCTTACCTCAGAGGGTTGTTATGAGGATAAAATGGAGGAGTGGAGAATGTTGCAAGCCGCTTTGGGTCCCCCCTGGGGAGAAGAGTGAGGTATAATTGAACTAAACAGCAACATCCATTGTTGTGACTTAGAATCTCATCTTGCTGCTTTCCCAGATGACACATAACTATCCCCTGTTAATTCCTCATCCTTTCCTCCTTCCTTCTCTCCCTTGTGGTGCTCCTCTTTACTTATCTGGATAAAGAATGACTGTGAATTCACTGGTATCACTAGCAAAACAAGAACATAAATTTGGGAGCTGCCTGTCTTCTGGATTAATATTACATCACACAGATAATGGGTTGGAGGCTGATTCAGTTTTTCATTAACTGATGTGGAGGTGTAGTTTCTGCTGATTCCTCTTTCTTGCTGCAGACCCCCAGTTTGCCCCCTTGCTGAGGGTCCTCTGTTCTACAGGTGCGGCATGTCAGGAAGATCAATGGCCTGTACTGGGAGGGGGAAGGGAGGAAGGCAGGAAAGTTCCACTGATGGAAGCACCCTTTGTTAGCAGAAAATTTAGTGTGGATTCAACCCAATGTAATTGATTTTCTGAATCGAAAGTCATTATTTTTAATTGCTTGTTATACTTTCCTTTTCAATGTTATTAATAAAAGATAATTGAAAACCCCGTTAACGGCTCATTTTAAAAAGCATTCCACACATCTGCAAGCAAAGGAGGCAGTATGTCAGTCTTCCTGTCTCCTGAACAGTACTGGCAGGAAAAGGATTGTGGAAAAGATGAGAGGGAGAAGGTAAAAAGGCTGAAGTCAGAGATTTACGCCTTACTGTCTGAGAGGTGCCCATCCACCTCAAAAATATGCTCAATCCCCCCCATAGAAATGTAGAGGTGAAAGCCCCTTCAAAACAGCTTGAGAAGGAACCGCCTATTATCGACAGCTCTCTTTGCTTATCCTGCAGACTCTGGCGTGGTATGTGGATGTCAGCACACTGGACAGCTCTTCTTTTGCAGTTGTCCAACTACAAGACTGGAGCGGTGCAGATGAAGACAGGCGAGTCACCAAAAGCAACCAAAATGGGTTTCTTTCCCCAGAATCAGGACCCTTTATTCGTCTTAATTCACTCATGTAGAACCAGTTTATACAGTCAGCATATTTCAAAGGGTAAAGCTTCTCCTGGGATGTACCACTGCACTTCCAGGGTGTGTAGGTTTATGGTTGCCCCTTAAAAGAAACTGCACTGAATATTGAAGAAAGGCAAGGTGTTAGATACGAGACTCAGGCAGCAGGTGAACAGTGATTAACAGCTTTATTGAACACGAAGTCAGTAGAACCAGAACGAGACAAATCAATGGAGCAACAGGCTCCTTTTTAAACTGTCCGGGCTTGGCAAGCCACGCCCACATGTCAGCTAAGGTCCAATCACATACTGTACATAAAGGCCAATCATTTCTCTTCCCTTCAGAACTTCCTTTGTTCTGATAGGTCTATTTACAATATCTTTCAAGATTTCAAGCTCAGTACATTCATTCCATTCCATTCCATTCCATACATAACACAAGGCATATATATGCATAAAGGAAAATAGCATGCCTAGGATGAAGCTTTCCCACAGATGCTTAGTTTTCTGTATATAAGTTTTGAGGATTTTTTATTGCAAGGCGTGTATTCAAAAACTGGATACTTTCACTATGCATACATACTTGCTATATGATGCAGAGAAAACCTGTACTGATTAATCCTACTGATTGCATAAATTGGATCACATCCAGTTTTGTTAGGTGTGCACACACCAAGTCTCCGGCCATTGAGAAGCTGACTCCCGTATTTTCATGATGATAGTTTTCATATCTGCATGACCACACATTACAAAATGCAAGTATCTTTGTGCATAGATACAGAGTGCAGTGTAGGGATTCATGTATGCTTACTTTTAGCACAGAGATATGATGGACTGGGAAAGAAAAAGTGTTTTCTTCCTCAGGGACTACTTTTCAGGATTTTCCCCAATGGGAAAATGGTAAATTGGGGGAGGGGGGGGGATGACAAATAAAATTCCAGGGAAATGTTTTGTTCTGGAATATGTGCAATGCTTTTAAAGGCAAGCTTTTTACTCACTCAAAACAATTTAGAGCAGGGGAGCACAACTAAAAACACCTTTGTGGGCCATAATGCATGTTGACCAGAGCTAAATGACCTGCCTTCTGACATTACCTGGCTTCATTGTGGCCCATGTAACTGATGTCTCTGGACTGTTCCCCACCACCACCACCAGTTCTCTGCTGCATCCCAGGAATTTATTGTGGGGGAATGGGGGGGGAAAGTGTACGTTGTGTAGGTTTGCCAGAACTCCCTTGGCAAATACTGAAGATTTCAAGGGTGGTGCCTGGAGAGGGCAGAGTTTGGGGTGGGTGATGTCACTTCCAGGTGACGCTCTAGTCAACACATAAAGACCAAAGTGACATGGGGAAATTCCTGGAGCATCACTATGGAGGCCATTTTCCAGTCATTTTTTTCTCTCCTCAATTTTTTGAGGGCAGGGGATAGAGGCTAAGGGTGGGTGTTTACCTGCCATAGGCAGGCAAATGGCAAGCCTACTGCCATACTGTTGGCAGAGCCTAGATAGATAGATAGATAGATAGATAGATAGATAGATAGATAGATAGATAGATAGATAGATAGATAGATAGATAGATAGATAGATAGACACACAGACACACAGACAGACAGACAGACAGACAGACAGACAGACAGACAGAGAGAGAGAGAGAGAGAGAGAGATGATAGATAGATAGATAGATAGATAGATAGATAGATAGATAGATAGATAGATAGATAGATGATAGATAGATAGATAGATAGATAGATAGATAGATAGATGATAGAGATAGATAGATAGAGATAGAGATGATAGATAGATAGATAGATAGATGATAGATAGATAAGATGATAGAAGACGACAGATAGATAGATAGATAGATAGATAGATAGATAGATAGATAGATAGATAGATAGATAGATATAGATACACACACACACACACACACACACACTTTTTTATTGCTTTTATCTACACAACTACGAAGGAAGGGGAAAAGGGGATACTAAACTAAAATACAAAGCTAAAGCAAGGATCATGTTACATTAGTTACATCAGTATCGTAATAGTCTTCCCACATGTGTAAAAAAAAGTAAAAGGAGTAATACTGTCTACTATTTTTTCAAAACCAAACTAATACAAGCATAATTAGCCAGAGTAGGTGCATCCAAGTTTCTTATATATCAAAAGAGAATAAGGCTTTCAAGATTAAGGTATACATCTCCCGTGTTTGTTTTTAATCATAGTTCAGTTTAACTATGAGGTGTTTAGGAGCTTCTTCTCCTTTCTCAGATTCGGACTCCTCTGAGGAGCTGCCTGGGGTGTTCCCACTGTTTCCCAGTCCATGTTCGCTGTTTTCTTCTGTTTGATTGCTGTCCTCTGCTGTGCCTTTTTCTTTCGCAGTTTTTTTGATGTTGCTCCAAAAAAGTCTTTGCTTACTAAACAGAATCAATCTTCTCTTTTTTCTCTTTATAGTTGAAGATAAGACCTTCTGAAGGGAGTAGAATGTTGCTGTAGAAAAGAAGTTAGGTTTTTGTACTGTTTCCTCCATTTTCTTATCTCAAATGGAATGTCTTTTAAGACTCTCACCACTTCACCTTTGATTTTCAGAGTTGTCCCATTTGTCGCTTTCAGAATTATATCTCTCATTGACCACTTGGAGAACTTAACGAATACTTCACCAGGCAGCTTATTTTTCTTGATAAATTCTGGATAGGTTCTGTAAACCATATCCATATCACTTTGTATAAATTCCGCTTTAAGATCTGCCACTGGAGCCAATGCTTCACTTAGAATCTCTTTTAAGTTCTCACCCTTCTGTTCTGGGATACCTTGAAATCTCAGGACATATAGTGATTGTTCCATTTGTAGACGTAACAGCTGCTCTTTGTTGGAAAGCCTTTCTTTTTCTACAACCTCCAGCCTCTGGTTGATCAAATTTGTCTTAGCTTCAACTTTTTTAAATGCCTTGACTATTTCTTCTCTCTTAGTTTCAACTGGTTCTGGAGAGCATAAAAGTTGTTGTTAAGATTAGTCATCTGGTCCAGCAGAGGGTGCAGCGCTGTAGCCAGCGTGTTTGAAAAATCAGTGGTTGCTTCCGGTTTGGGAGATGTCGTCACTGAGCTGGCAGTTCCTGAAAGAAGTTTCTTCCTAACCACCATTTTATCTCCTCACATCAACATTGCTTACACAAGGGGAAACCGGTTAAGTCTCTTAAAGTCTATTGTTTCTATACGCTTTGTTCTATTCTGCATGATACTCAGCTAGTTGCCGCTCTTTCCATTCGAAACCGTCTCTCTGCCCCTCACATTCACTCATAGATTGCAGCTTATTTAAGGGGGGGTAACTCCTCCCCCTCCTCCAAGTCAGCTTGGGGCTTTGGAGCGATTATCTGCTTAAATGCTTGATTAGTTACATGAGAATTTGCACTCACAGTTCATTCCGTGGGTTCGACTGAAGGTGGGGAGGCCATTCAAAAACCGCTAGATCGCTTGCTCGCTCGATCAGCCTGGCATGTGCCTCTGCTTCCATACTGGTCTTGCAGTGGCAGGACCTATCAGGGCAAAGAGAAGCCTCAATTCCTCAGCCATCACCTCAGAAGAGGCACCCCTTGCGCCCCAGGCAACGAGCCCCCTACAAGGGCTCTGGGGGCCCCAGAATCGTCTGGGACCCCTCCCATCCACCACAATTACAGGGCACTCACATAAGAGCGCAATGGAGCGCACCCATCCAGCGAGTCGCTAAAACTGGAAGTTCCCTGTCGACAGAGCCTTAATGCTGCCTGTGAGATGCCTACAGTGGCCTCAGTATCAAGAGTGAAGGGGGCCTCAGTCTTCATTACTCCTACTCTTCTTCTCCACAGCCCTGGAGAGAAACCAAGCACCATCCTCATTGGCCTTGCATGCCAGGCCTTTTTGAATCCAACATGGCTGTCCACGCGTGCTCTTAGCTGTTTCTGACATCTCCTGCCATTTTATCAATCTCACCTCACCCCTAGCCATCGCCACTGGCCAACTGCCTCAGGACGTGGTGGTCAGCTGTTGAGGCCTGAGATCCAGATATGTTTCTAGTCCTACTCTGACTATATGAGATTGTTTCAAATTGCACCTTTCCTTTTGTCGACTAAAAATCTTTGCATTTTCTATTTTCCTATTTTATTGTTTCCTTACCTCTCAAATGGCAAAAACTAAGATAACGTGTTCCAAGGCAGCATGGAACATAGCAGTTTGCAACTCTCCCCCCACCCCCAGTAGTATTGTGGCTAGTCACAATCTGGCTTGTAGAAAAGTAAAGCCTTTATACTTAGTTCATAAATATGCTAAATAGTACAAGTCTGTTTGGTAAATTATAAATGATGTATTTTAGGTTGTTCAAACAGTAAAATAAGTACTGCATGTGTTTCAGTTTTTCTCCAGATTTCCATTTCCCCAGTAAAAAAAACTAAACCTTATTTTCTCTTATGGCTCCATTACTTCCATATTGGCTCCATCACTGCAGCGGAAAAGAATAACATTTACTGCATGGAAGCTGTATGCTGACTCCCACATTTCTTTCCTCTCCTAGCTCTTTTGGGTCTGTCGGTGTGCCCCTAGCAGGTGTTCTTGCAAGACCAAACAGTATCATCACTATGAAGAGAATGGCTCTCCGTGACAGCGAACACAAGGCAACAGGTGTAAGCCAGAAAAGAAATGTGATAGGATTTGGGTATCTGTCAGTTGTTGCAGTGGCTCCAGACAAGAGTTAGACTTTCCTTCTGTGTTTGACTTTTTTTTCTTGTCTTGGGCTGATATAGACTTTGGGTAATGTTACAAAAATGATCCTGTCTGTCATACCAGAACCTTTTCACTTATGGGCTGGAGAAGTGGGAGATGGGGACAGGTTCACTTCTTACTGAGCAATTAAGTAGAATGATTGCCTGCGGGTTTTCCCGGAAATATCCAGGAGTAAAATATATCTGTTTAAGTTTCCAACCTATGCAAAAAGTTTATTAGCCCAGCTGCTTCCCCCCAACATGCATACACATCCCACTGTAAGTTGCTTAAGGCTTATTAAACACCTGGGGGGAAAGGAGAACCAACTTGTAGGACCTTCTCTGCTTTATCACCCTGAGGCAATTATTCAGCATGCAAGAGAAGCTATGTGCAATCTTGACTAATGGATTAGAAACCTTTTTTGGAAATATAAGCTGAAAATTCAGAGGAGAGGCCTGAAACATTTCTAAGGGGGCATCAGATGCTGACAGACACCACCACCCCCTCCCCAGTTAGGCTGACCTTTATTTTTGAGCACTGTTTTTTCACTTTACAAGCATACCAACTGGTCAGAGTTGATGTTATTCTCCATTTTAGTGCCTCATCTCTATAAAGGCATCCCTCACGCCTCCGGAACCAAAAATGGTGCAATCAAGAAAAACTGCTTTGAAGAAATTACGTAAGTGTACGGGAATAGGTCCAGGACCTAGCCAGATATACAAGTTGCTTCCACAGGGACATTTTTTTCTGACTTCCCCCAAGGGAGCATTTTAAAATTTGGGGTTCAGCTTGGCATCATGCGAACTTCTGGCTCCACTTTGGTCTCCTCCAAACCTTGTAGTACAATATCTTTGGGAAGATCGTACTCAAAGCAGGTTTAGGGGAAATATGAACATGCAGATCTGAATTTCCATAACTTTCTGCCCACATCTGGCACCATTTCCCCTTGCAACCAGCCCATCACTGCGCAATCAAACGCCACTTTGGGTGAGCAAGGGGGGGTTGCCTTCTGTTTCCCACGTGCATAAATGAGGAATTGCACCTCTGCACCAGGGATTCCCCATGGAGTATGCAGTTATGCGCATCCTGCTAATCAAGGGGGGGGGGACAGCACCGAGTCGGGATGGAATGAGCAAACAATCCTGATGGCTTGGGTGCATTCTTGAGCAATCAGACAGGGGAAACGCCTTCTGTGGCCCGTCAGCAAGCATTAGGACCAGACTTTCCCCAGTGTCTTTTAACTCCGCTTCTGTGGAGGAGCGGCACGGGGTGCCGACGACTGCAGGACCTTTCCCAGACGTTGCTGTCTGATTGTGCCTTTTAGATCCATCAGGCATCCACAGCTGAGTCAGATCTAAAGGCACATCTGACCGCACCCTCAGACAGGCTTTTACCATCTTTAAAAAAATTATAATTGGTTGGTGGTATATCACTAAAGTGTTAAAACACTAAAGCAATAACCCTACAACCTTTTTAATAAAAGGCATAAAGCTCACTGGAGGCAGGGAATGTGGGGATACCAGGGCCAGTTCCAGGTCTTGGGGGGCCCAGGCAGAGAGTTCCAAGGGCCCCCTCCCCTCATCTACTCTGCCCACCGCCAGGCCCTCCCAGTGCCTGCCTTCCCATCCCCAGGCCCCTTCACCTGCTTCTGTAAGAACACACAGGGTTGCCAACTCTGAACTGGGAAATCCCTGGAGATCTGTGGGTGGAGCCTGGGAAGAGTGAGGTTTGGGGAGGGGAGGGAACTCAGCAGGGCATAATGTCATCGAGTTCACCCTGCAAAGCAGCCATCTTCTCCAAGGGAACTGATCTCTATAGTGCAGAGACCAGTTGTAATTCCATGAGATCGCCAGGCCCCACCAAGAGGTTGGCAAGCCTATGTCATCCCACTGCCCATGCTCTTAGCCACCTGCGCCACCTGGTTCAGGGAGCATCACCTAACGCATTCCAGTTTGTCAAGGTGAAGAGGCTTGGTAGTATCTTTGTAGCTCCTTCCTTTGAACATAATGTTGTTCCTGATCAGTACCAGCCTGGTGCCCTGTTTCTACAAAGGATTATGTAGAGGAAGAATTGCCTGAGAGTCAGAAGGGGAAAGGTGATTCTGTTCCTCCACCACCTGGAGAAAGCGGCTCTCCTCCAGGAACCAAGAAACCATTATCAGACAAAAAACAATGCTTCCAGGTAAAGCAACTTAATTTTACTATTGTTTACACCATATAATAAATATTTGTTTTGATTCTATTTTATCTGTTGAAGCTCGACCCTTGTAGCCTCTCCAGGGAGGAAGGGCCTGGCTGGAGGCCTCTCAGGAACAGGCCAGTGAGAGCAAGGGAGAAAGCCAGCCAAGGTGCGGCCGGAGACTGGGGGGAGTGGTGCTGCAATCCTGACCCAAATAATGGTTCAGGTCCTAGGAGTGGAGCCGGGGGGGGGGTCTGGGACTGACTGATGAAGGTGGGGAGGAAGTATAACTGATGACTGTACAAGCACTGCATAGACAAGGGCAACGGTCCATGACAGAGCCGGTAGACTTGGGTGACGAAACCTTCCACCCTACTTTCTATTCTGAGGCCCTGGGGAGACGGAGACCCCAGGGAGTGAAAGTGGCATGACAGCTGAGGGTCAGGGGTGTGGTGCTTGCATGGGAGGAGCCCCACACTAAATGTTTTTAAAAATGAGCAGTAAACCAATCGTCAGCATCACAAACTCAAAAACAACCAAACAGAGCAGCATCAAAACATTTTGCTAAAACCAACAGTAAAATCATTTCTTTAAAACCTAGAAGTAATCTGTGCAGACTATTAAAATGCCATTTCACTCAAGGAAGGGAAGAAAGAAGGAAAATATACAAAAGCAAGTCTGTCAAAGACATGTTCATCCACACTTAAAATGGAACTAATGAGGAGCCAGGAAAACGGTTGAGTGGAGGGAGTTCCAGGTTGAGGGCTACTTCAGGAAAGTTCCGTCTCTGGTAACCAGCCAGCTCACATAAGAAAATGGGGGCACACAGAAGCAGGGCCTCTGAGGAACACTTGAATTGTCAAGCAAGTTCATAGGGGAGGGAAAAGTCCATTAACACTTCTGTTGCTGATAAGAAGGGACTTTTGCTGGTGAAAGAAACCTTTTATGTGCTTTGACTGTGAAGCCTGGGGGGAAATTGAGACATTAAGGATGAAGACCAATACACCCCACACACACAGACACACACACAGTTTTTTACAATGGAAAAAAGGGAATTATGAGGGAACACTGGGGAATAACTCTGCTAGGCCTGTATCCAACCGCATTAAGAAAACCTAAGGACGCTTGTGTTTTGGTAATTTTGCCAATTCCTTCCTTCCACTGCAGACCCCTACTATGCTGTTCCTGAGGGTCTGCTGGCTGCTAGGAACAAAGTTTGTGGGAGTTCAGTAGGCTGCAGTGAGAAGATGAAATTGGCAGGAATTTCCAGGCCTTCTTGGTCCATTCTGCATCTGGCATTCGCTCCACATTTTGTCAGCACTCAACCTGGTTCCCCCTTGCCTCGGAATATCTGTTTTCATTGCATTGCCTCAGATCCTGGTTTCTGCATTGCCTACCCATTAAGTCCCATGTCAGCTTGCCATCTATTTTGTTTTCAACACTCGCTCCTGCATTGGTATGCAGATTTTCCTGTCCCAGTACTTGCTCAGCGGTCATTAGCCATGTAGGAGATGCTTTGGATGGTGCATCACACCTGACTGAGCCAAGTAATGCATGGCAAGGTGATAAATACAGAGGGGGAAATAGGGGTGGGGGAATGGATGGAGATCAACGAAGCCATGTCAAGTTGTCTGCTTATTGTTCCCTTCAAATTGGAAGTGGAGGAAGGAAAAGGTGCAAAACCACATTCAGATACCCTGGGGCAACGCCATACTGACTGCAATGTCAACACTGAATGGCCATAAAACTATGCAGAAGGTACCATAAAGCCCGATGAACTGAAAACGGCATGCAGTGTAGAGGGAGATTAATGTCCCGACGTGGCTGTGGGAAAACTGTGAGGAAGCAGACAGGTGCAGAATCAGCCCTTAAGAAAAGTTAGGAGCATGTATAATTGCATGGTTGGGTACAGAACCTATGAAATATCTGAGAAAGATCTCTGTGGATAGGAAAAAGAGCGTACAGAGGTATGGGTACTCCAAGTGTTCCAGTTTGGAAGTCGAAGCAGAGAAAAAACACTTTGTGGAAGCAGCCCAAAGTATTATTATTAGTAATGATAGTAATTAGGAGTAATAATAATTAAACTGATAATATTGCTGTGCCCTTACAACCAATGCTCCCTCTAAGCTGTGGAGTCTTGTGGGCAAAAATTCTACTTTGTGAGCTACTGGCATTAAAGTTGTGAGTGAGCAATTTGACTACTGCATAAATTAATTTGCTCTGGAGCCATCCTTCCTGAGCTAAGACAAAAATGGGTGAGGTGGAGACTAAAAAACTGTGAGCTAGCTCACATCAACTCAGCTTAGAGGGAACACTGCTTACAACCTATCCACAAACCCTAGCTGAATCCACCAATACCTCTTAAGCCTTTCTATGAAAACCTCCCAAGGTTCACCAATAGCCCTTCGTCCCACAGACCCTTGCAGTGCATGACATGATTCCCTTCCTCTCCCGTTACAGGTGCGAGTTTTCATCATAGAAGCCCGGCAACTGCAAGGAAATAACATCAGGCCCGTGGTGAAAGTGGTAATTGCCAGCCATGTATTCAGGACGAGAATCAAATTTGGGAATACCCCTTTTTTCAATGAGGTCAGCATGATGTGGGCTCCGGCTTTAGTGATAGTGGCACAGAACTTAGCAAAGGAAGAGCTTCCCGTGTGAGAGACAAATAAATTCATTTCTAGCAAGCTCTAATGACAGTAGAAAAGAGCAAGAGTCCAGCAGCACCTTAAAGACTAACAAAATTTGTGGTAGGGTAGGAGCTTTCGTGAGTCACTGCTCACTTCTGGCTCAAGCTCTAATGAGGCACTGATTTGCAGAGAGAGAGAGGTTGGAGAACACATATAGATAGATCACGGCATGAATTATATCCTTTCCATGAAGATTTCTCAGCTTTCTTATACCAAGCCACAAGCCCTGATCTAGCAGCAATGGCATGATAACTATATAGTAGGAGGGAGTGGGGGGTTTCACTGAAGGGTAAGAGGAAGGGAAGGTCTTGCTTCTACTGGCCCCACACAAATCAACTGAGTGACAGGACTGACTAGTCCATACTGCAAGCAGCTTCTGGATCAGTAAATCTGAGTCCTAGGAAAGAAGAGAGGGGCCCCTAAGTCATGCAGCAGGACTGAAAAAGAAACCTCGGGGATCTGCTGCCAATCACAGCAGATAGCTGGGATGAGCAGTTTCCCCCCAGTTCTGTCCAGATTGGGATTCATTTACTCCTGGGGTTTCATTTAAATGAAATTTTGTGATACTTCAGGGAGTAAAGAATGAACATTCCTCCTTTCCCCCTTTGATTCGTGGAGACTGCTGGTGGGGGAAAAACAAAGGGCAAAAGCTTTTGGATTGCTCTTCAGAACTTTCACAGATTGGTTTCTCTTCAGATCATATAAATCTTTCGCCTTTTACTAAAGATTGGGTTTTGATCTGACAAACTGACTGGGAGATGATGGGGGACAGGATGACAATATTCAGTCACAAAATCCATCATCAGAGGTTTTCACAGTAATCTCTGTTAGGCAATATTGGGTAAAGTAGACCAATTGCTCAACTCAGTATAAATTTGAATGGAAAGTTTTAATTGGTTAGATTAATCTGCTAAAAATTTAGTTGATTATTTGGGGAGGTCAGTTTTAATTTGAGAGTTTCTGTTTTGGGGGTGGGCAGTTTTAATCAGAGGCTGTATCTGTTATTTAGACTGTTTTAGCTGTGGTGCTTTACTGTAAGAAGAAACTAAAAAGAAAATGTTAAAGATTATCTTTGCTACTAACAATAAGTGGTAATTTTCCTCCCATTTTCTTCAGTTACTCAAAAAGGCATTTGAACTGAACGTATGTTGACATTTGAGCTAATACGCAAGGGCTGATTAATCAACTAAAACTTCTGTAATTAGTTGCTGGCATAAGTAATGATAACTGTACATTATTGTTTTCCCTGAAGAGTTATTACCAAATACTTAGCTTGGTTCACTTTGTTGGTTTTTCTCAGATGTTTGTACAGAATTTCCAGGAGATGCCCTCTCAACTATTTGAGGAATTCATAGTCATACAGGTAAACAAGAGACATCAGCTGTTTTGCCCTCCATTTACACTGGAATGCTTTTATGTAGCCTTATGATTCTCTGTTTTTACATAACAAAGAAGCATTGTGATGCTTGGTCATAAGAGCCTCTAGAGAACTAACAGGGTGGAGAGAAGAAAGCCAGAAACACTGGGACCAAGATCTGAAGGGAATGCAGCAG
This sequence comes from Gekko japonicus, assembly GCF_001447785.1. Classification (NCBI taxonomy): domain Eukaryota; kingdom Metazoa; phylum Chordata; class Lepidosauria; order Squamata; family Gekkonidae; genus Gekko; species Gekko japonicus. Next base: position 120,398 of record NW_015164186.1, read on the forward strand.
GCAAGGGAACAAGATAAAACAGAAGTCCAGTAGCACCTTAAAAACTAAAAACATTTATTCCGTCATGAGTTTTCTTGTGTTAGAGCACAGTTTTTCAGATGCTATGAAAAGGAAATCATATTCCAGTTACCAAAGGGGGAGGGGGGGTGGGAACAGGGAGAGAACTGGTATGAGTCCTGTCATAAATCTTTCAGGTGTGATTCTCCGTGTAGAGGACTGGAATAGATTAGGTTTTACACATAATGGATGATGGGAGAAGTCAGATTTTCCATTACAATCACTATTCCAATCTACTGTTCCAAATAAGAAATAAAATAAAGAGGATGTATAGCCCTTCTTGATGAGTATACAGATGTAAGGACTGAATGAGGTTAGCCTATGTAGATTCAAGTGGATAGTCACATTGGTCTGAAGCAATAGAATAATGAGTCCAGTGGCATCTTTAAGAGCAACAAAATTTAATTCTGGGTATAAGCTTTAGTGTGCATGTACATGAAAAATTATACCCAGAATTAAACTTTATTAGCATAGGTAGTAAGATAAGAAACCAATATCCCTGTTAAGTCCTGGGGGTACCATTGTTCCAAGTGTTGCAATAACTTGTAACTCAGCATTTTCCCTTCCTAGTCTGTTCCTGAAGTTCCTTTGCAATATAACAGCTACTTTGAGGTCACCCATTGAATGTCCTGGAAGGTTGAAGTCTTGTTAATTCTTGATGTCAGATTTGTGTCCATTTATCCTTTGGTGTAGGGTTTGACAGATGTTGTTTTACAGATGTGAAATACAATTTCCTCTGCATTGCATCTAAAGAAGTGATCTTAGGCAGGAATAAATGTTAATCTTTCAGGACTTCTGTTCAGTGTTCCATCTAAGCTGAGTTAGTGTGAGCTAGCTCACAGTTTTTTAGCCTCCACCTCACCCATTTTTGCCTTAGCTCAGGAAGGATGGCTCTAGAGCAAACTAATTTATGCAGTAGCCAAATCGCTTGCTCACAACTTTAATGCCCCTAGCTCACAAAGTAGAATTCTTGCTCACAAGACTCCACAGCTTAGAGGGAGCATTGCTTCTGTTATATTTTCCTACAATAGATGGACATGACTACCCCCAAGGCAACAAGAGTCAGGGATACCATGCAGGAGGGCCAAATCATGGCTGACTGATGCCCCAGCAAAGTCCATGCCTGACCTGGAAGCTATTATAGCCCTTCCAGGTCAGGGGAAACTAATGAGTTGCCTGAATGCAGTCCAGGAAGACATTGCACCCCTGAAAACCCAACAACCACATTGCTTAGTGGCTTGCCATGATGGGCCATAGGATCTCTGGCAGCTCTTGACACAGTGGCTTTCTTTCATTTGTTAGGAAATCTCAAGTGCTAACAAGCAAAATAATGGTACAATCCTTCTGTTCAGGCGCTGAAAGACACCTAGGCCTCTATATGTGTGTATGAGCCAAACTGCACATTTTACATCAGACAGAAAGATGGCTTTCCTGTGTCACTCCATCTCTTTGAATGCAGTTATGCTTACTTGTTACATTTTTAACACTTTATTTTCCCGTATTTCAATCTAATTACAAACATTTCATTATCTCCGATTACATATCTTTTTAGAGTCATTGCATCACATTACATGTTTTATATCAAATGGTGATTAATTTTCCTATTCCATTTCTTATCATATTTTAACATGCTTTATCCAGTTATAAACCCTTAACCATCTTTTATCCTGTATTTTTTGGTCTTTATCCTGCAGTATTAAACTCAAGTTATCCATTTGCGCTAACTCTAAGAGTTTTACTATTAGGTCCTCTTTTAAGGGTGTTTTGTCCATTTTCCAATTTTTTGCCACTAATATTCTCGCAGCTGTTATGATATATACTAATAGATATACATCTTGTTTAACATAATCTTTTGGAATTATATTTAGTAGATAAATTTCCGATACTAACAAAACATCAAGATTTAATATTTCAAGAATAATATCATGTACCATTTTCCAAAACTTTTGCATTTTACTACATTTTCACCACATGTGGTAAAAGGTCCCCACATTAGATTTGCATTTCCAACATTTATTGGATGTCTGTACATAACATTTTGCGATTTTATCTGGGGACCAATACCATCTATGGAACATTTTATAGATATTTTCTTTGTAGGAAATTGCTCTCATAAATTTTGTGGTTTTCCATATTATATCCCATTGTTCAAATTCCAGCTCTTTCCCCATATCCTGCATCCAGGAAATCATAACTGCTTTGATATTTTCATCCAGTTCATAATCTTCTCATAGAAATCTATAAAGTTTTTGAATTAACTTATCACTGGATGATAACCAGATCTTGTCAAGTTGGTTATTATTATCTTCGAAACCTTTTAGTTTGTCTTTACCATACCTATCTCGCAGTAATGTACGCTCCCACCATGTTAAATTAATTTTATATTCACGTAACAGTTTTTCTTCTGTTTTTAAATCGTTATTTCTTTCTAATAACATGTTATAAATGGCTTTTTTATCTTTTGTCAGAAGCGAGGGTTTTACAAAAGCTTCCAACGAAGCTACCCATCTTGGCATTTTCCTGTAAAATCTCTCTTTAACTTCAGTCCAGATTTTATTTAGAGCTCCCCTCAATATATGCTGGTTAAATATTGAGTGTACTTTCTCTTTCTCATACCATATGTACGAATGCCAGCCCATATAGAGATCATGACCCTCTAATACCAACGTTTTTACATCTTCTAGCAAAATCCATTCTCTTATCCTTGTTAAAGCATAGGTCTGGTAATGTAGTATCCAATTTGGTACTTTCATCCCTCCTTTTTCTTTTTTATCTTGGAGAACTTTCCACTTAATTCTTGATTTTTTAGGCTGCCATATAAACTTTCTTGTAATCCTATCTAACTCTGTAAGAATTTTCAGGTTCTTCAATATGGGAATATTTTGAGCCAAGAATAGAAATCTAGGAAGTATGTTCATCTTAATTATTGCAATTCTACCCATAAATGACAAAGGTAAATCTTTCCATCTTGACAGATCTTTCTTAATGTCTTCTACTAATTTATGATAGTTATCTTCTACTAGTGAGCTAACTCTATTGGTTAGATAAACTCCCAAATATTTCACCTTTTTTGTTGTCTCCATAGTTGTTATTTTGCAAATTTCTTGAATAGTCTCAGTAGTACAATTTTTACATAACAATTTTGTTTTCTTAAAATTTATCTTAAGACCTGCTACTTGGCCATAAGCTGTAATTGTGTCCATCGACACATTGATAGATTTTTGAGGATTCTCCACAATAAATAACAGGTCGTCCGCAAAGGATAGAAGCTTGAATTCTTCTCCTTTTACTTTTAAACCATTTATCCTATCATTGTTTCTTATTGAACTGTTTAGAGATTCTAAAGCGAAAATAAATAGTAGTGGTGATAGTGGACACCCTTGCCGAGAGCCCTTTTGATTTTTTATATTATTTGTTAAATCCCCATTTACTAGAATTTGGGCATATTGTGTGGAATATATTGCCTTTATCATCTTCCAAAAATGACTCCCACAATCTGCTATATCTAATTTCTGTAGTAAAAAGTTCCATGATAAGTTATCGAATGTTTTTTCTGCGTCGAGGAACAATAATATGGCTTCTTTTTCAGAATGTGACTCATAATATTCCAGCGTGTCAATGACTATACGTATATTATTTTTTATTTGTCTCTTTGGCAGAAATCCCATTTGGTCCTGGTGTATTATTTGGGCTAGTACTTTTTTCAGCCTATTTGCTAAAATATTAGCAAAGATTTTATAATCTGCATTTAAAAGAGATATAGCTTAAAAAAAAATTAATTTCGCATCCATCCGAATTTGGTTTTGATATTAAAGTAATCAAAGCCTGGTTCCAAGAGTCTGGTATCCTTTCTGATTTTCCAATTTTGTGGAACAGGTCTTTTAGTGGTACGTCTATCTGCTCTTGAAATATCTGGTAAAATTCCACCGAGATACAATCTGGACCCGGTGTTTTTTTCCTTTTTTGTCTCTTAATTGCTTCTACCACCTTGCACATTGTAATTGGCACATTTAAAATCTCCTTATGTTGGTCATTAAATTTAGTATAAATGTTATCTTCCAAGTATTGTTTAATTTTTCTTTCCTCCTGTGTTTCTTGGTAGTAGAGCTCTTTATAATACCCTTCCACTATATTTTTAATTTCTTGCATGTTACATTTTTCTTCTCCTTTTTCATCTTTTAATTTTGTAATGATGCGTTTTTTTCTTTCTTTACGAAGTTTGTAGGCTAACCATCTATTCGGTTACTTGCTTACTTGTTACATGATGGTGCATACTTTCCTCACACCCTGACAACAACCACTAGCAGCAGCCAGGGGTATGATGCGGGGCTCAGGAAATGCACAAGGTGACAATGGTAAGCAGAATGACAGGATCTAGGAAGAGAAAGAAAAACACAACATGAGATTCCTGTCTCGGTAGCCACTCTGTTCCTGCTATCAGAGGTAGCTATGTGGACCACACATTCTCCAGATCTTGATACAGACTTGCCCTATCATAGTTCCAGCATACCTCTGGCAGTACAGAAAACGAGATGTGAACTGCTGCAGAAGTGATATCACCAATAAATTCTCTCATGTAATGTTGTTGCTTTTACAGTTGTTGCTTTTTCATGCTCCCACTAACAAAGAAATATGAAACAGTCTAGTTCTGAGTTCTGGTTTGGTTTTTATATACACATATTTTATATAGGTGCTGAACTCAAGGGCACTGCGAGCTGATTCTCTCATTGGTGTCTTCAAGGTGAGAAGCTGCTGCTTTAGCTGATGTTGATGGAGGGGCAGAATTAGGAAGCTAACTGACATTAGGCACTTTCGCACATGCTAAACGATGCAGTTTCAATCCACTTCAGCCACCGTTTGCACGTGGATTTTGCCATTTCACACAGTAAAATCCACTTGCAAAGTGGATTGAAAGTGTGTTATTTAGTGTGTGTGAAAGTGTCAATTGTATTGCCTTGATGATAAAGCCTTGGCTACCACAGTGGGCCAGATGTCCACACTGTGTTTGAAGGTGAATTACATTGGGCTTGTAGACGAGGAAAATAAAATTCTTCACTTTGGTCTTACGTTTCAGGCTGCCTACCCACCACACCAGATTATCAGCCTGATAAAGAGGTGCTATGGGCAGGAACCAAACTCACTGTAACCGTTAGTCTAATAATGCTTACTTTCTAATTAGCACAAAAATATAGGGTTTTTAAAAATCCTTGAACAGACTAAATGCCCATCATTATAACAAAAGAGGGAGAGAAGGCTTGCACTTTACAGAATTCTCAGGGGGGGAGCACAGCAACATAAGAGCACGAGAGCCAGACTGGGTCAGGTCACTCCACGTAGTCAAGCCTCCCATGTGTCACAGTGACCAACAAGGTGCCCCCAAAAGGTCTACAGGCAGGGCATGGGGACCAAAATCCCCCAGCACGAGCCCTGTGGAATTGTTTTTAACTTGCTTCCAGACGTTTATGATGATTTTGTGTTCTTGCAGCTTTTGCTGCTTTGTTAGCCATCTTTAGAGCTGTGGTGGCTCAAGTGGTTAAGATGCTGAACTGCAGGCTGTGGAAGGTCAGTAGTTCAGCAGTTCAAGACCCAGGTGCCGCAAGACGGGGTGAGCTCCTGTCTCTAGTTCCAGCTCCTGCCAACCTAGCAGTTCGAAAGCAAGAAATTGCAAGTAGATAAATAGGTACCACTTTGGTGGGAAGGTAACAGCGTTCCATGCGCCTTGGTGTTTAGTCATGCCGGCCACATGACCACGAAAACGTCTTTGGACAGCGCTGGCTCTTCGGCTTTGAAACGGAGATGAGCACCACAACCCTAGAGTCGGATTCGACTGGCTTTCGAGCAAGGGAACCTTTACCTTTACCTTTTACCTAGCCATCTTTAGTGCCAGGAGATAAAGCAGAGTGTAAAAATTCTAAATAAATAAATGTGATAAAATAAAAGGGCAACTTACTGTTGTAAATAAATACTGCCCATGAGCATGCATTTACTTAAATACTGCATTTAAGTGAACTTTGTTTCCTGCGCAACCTGTCAGAAATATTACTTGAATTGGTTGGTAACAGAAAGTGCCATTCTGTTGCAGCTGACTTAGGCTGACCCCTGGAGGGTTTTCAAGGCAAGAGATTAATGGATGTGGTTTGCCATTACCTGCTTCTATGCAGAAATCCTGGACTTCCTTGATGGTCTCCCAATACAAGTACTAACCAGGGCCAGCCCTGCTAAGCTTCCAAGGTCTGATGAGATCGGGGGTGGGCAATTCTGCATCTAGCATTTGCTTCATATTTTCTTAACTGGGAGGGGAAAGTACAGCTCAAAACCAAATCCAAATACCTTGGGGCAATGCCATACTGACTGCAGAGTCACCCCTGAATGGCCATAAAATGGCCATAAATCTATGCAGAAGGTACAAATCTGAGGATCAAAGAACTTGAGTATGGACACGACCATAAATCCTGATAATCAAAGGGAGTGAAATCAGCTTGCAATGCAGAGGGGAATTTCTGTTCCAATGTGGGTTTTGTAAAACAATGGAGGGAAAAGCCAATGCAGAATCAGCCCGGGCTAACCTGGGCAATGAAAAAAGGTTGAATGTTTGGATTTAGTGCCAGTTATTTAAAATGTTCCATTCATTTCAAAGTCTGGAGATCTACCAGTTTCATATTTCTTTGCAATGTCATTTCAAGAGCTCTAGTCCTCCCTCCTTTGACATTTCCAACAATATTTACTATTTCTGTCTTTGCAGATTGAGATCGGGCTGGTGTATGAAGCTCCAGGTTAAGTAGTGCAGCCTCCAGCAGCACTTAAACTTGTTACCTAGACTGTCAGGCCCCATTACTAACTATACTTTGTGCAAGGCAGGATACCAATTCCGTACACACACACACACACACACTGAATGGGCACCTGTGGACAGCTGTGGATCTTAAATAGTACTGCTTCATGCCCTCACAGATCCAATAGATTGCTTAAGTCCAGAAACTGTCACACATCAAACCTGCCACCAATCAGTGCCACAGGTCTCTGTTTTTCTCCTGCCCAGGGCAAGAGTCCAGGGTGGGGCCACAGAATCACTGCTATCACCACCTTACCAGGAAGGAATGTAGAAATCCTTTTGCCTTGCATGTCATAATCCGAATTGAAATCAGGCTCCTATGCACTTGAGCTCCCAGCACCAAACTCCAGGTACACATCTGACTCCAAATCCTTTTGACAGCCACATATCTGCCATGTGCACTTGGTAATGTGTGAATCAGCTCTCAGTTCCTGAGAAGCTACAATCACGCCACTCCGCCTTTCCAGCTGCCCTGAGCAAACTGAAATTTGGCTTCTCATCTACCATTTTGCAAACAGCTATTCTCTATTGAAAACAAAACCAACCATTTAATTAGCAGTATCTCAGGTGGATTTTGATGCAAATTCTGCACCTTTTGCGAGGATTGCATCAGGGTCAGGTTCCAAACAGTCAGAATCCTGGGGGAGCCAGCTATTAGTCCCCCAGGGCCAGAGGCAGGTAGCACAGTCCAGGGCAATTGAGGGTCAGGTATCCAAAGGAGAGGAATCAAGGGGACAGAAGCAAGTGATGTCATCTAGAGCTGGCAGAAGATCAAATATTCAGAAGGGGAAGGGGTCTAGCCAGGCACAGTAATCTTTGCAGGGACAAATTGCTCAGACTGAGAGGCAAGCTCAGAGGCTGGGGCTTTATAGTGCCTGGTGGGAAGGGATTGGGCCATTGGAGTCAGCTGACTGAATGCTATGTCAGTAGCACTGCTGGTGCTGTAGCCTAAGAGGTGTCCTTGAAGCACAGAACTGAGTTGTTAGGCTTGGATGGCAACAGGGCACTGATGGTACAGCTCTGGAGTCTGATTGCTGGGAATCTCAATCTGAGATACCTACACAGAGTACCTTGCACCTGTTCTTGTTATACTTCTGGGGCCTGTCACATGGACACCAGTGAGTAGGCTGTTAGAATTCCTTGCCAGGAATTCCAGCTCTATTGATGTCACAGAGGCCAGTTGTCCTAGCTGAGCACTGGCACCTTTCCACACAGCCGGAGCACAGCTGTTGCCTTAAAATGATTCCAGTTAATTCCATTGCTTATAATCCACAAGCAAATGCTACCAACAGCCGCATACATCTTCCCTAATAGATGGGAAACAAACTTGCTCCTCCAAATTTGCCTCTCAAGTTATCTTATGATTGCTTGAATGTGAACATTCACTGAATATTTGATATCTCGTTAGATTTGATTTCAAATATGACAGTATTATTTTATTTGTAAAAATATTTAGCAGGACTGTGCTAAATATCCACCAGTTTCAATTTTCAGGTTAATAATAGCAATTAAAGACATTTTCTCAAAAACTACTTGGTGCAAAGGTTTTTGTGTTCAGTCCTCTTCCTTGTACTTTGTTCTCGTTGGTTGCTGCTTTTCCTATTATCTGTATCAGTCAGATGAGAGATTCCCAACCTATTAGGGATCACAGAGTTGCTGAGGTGCTATTGCTACCCTACTATGGCCCCAGTGACACGGGCTGGATATCGTGGGGGGAAGGCATGGCTAATTGCCCCGGCGCAGTTTGATTCGTGATTACGTGATCAGACGCGCCGGCAGCTCACCACGGGTCCTTCCCTCGGTGCCGGTGGGTAAACGAGGGACCAGAGGGGAATGCTGCGCGCCGGCACGATCACACCACGGGCATCTGGAGGCAGCCCGTGGCAAACGTTTACTAGTACCTTGGAGGTACTACTTTTTTAACGCACATTGTCGGCAGTAAGCCACGGGTGTGCTCCACTTCCCAGATGTTGGGGTGTGATCGCGCCCGGATGTTGGGGTGTGATCGCGCCCGGATAATCCACCCACTTTCACTGCATGATGATATCACTAATAACAGTAGAAAACAATTGCAGGTGTGGGAAATGAAAGCCGGCAGGTAAATGTCTTCCCAAGAAGTTCCCCCCCCCCCCAAAAAAAGTAGTTTCAAAAGGTTGGTATTTTTCAACACTGCCAACATTTTTGTAGGAAACTGAGAAATTTCAGCTCAGCCCTAATATTTCATATTTAACAGCTTGATATTTTATGGTTGCTACTCCCTGCATGTGTGATGGAGCTGGGGGAAGAACTAACCCAGATCAGTTGCTACTTTACATTGTAAGAAAACATTCCTGTGATCCTGTCACCCAACGATTCCATTATCAGCCCATTGATATAGAAGGTAAATGGTCACTCAGGGTTTTATGAATACTGGCTCCTGTTATTTTGTTGTCCTAGGTCATGTATTGTACTCCAAATGGCTGAGTCTCTATGACCCTGATAACCTGAATGCTGGGCTAAAGGGCTATGTGAAAGTCAACCTGTGTGTCCTGGGAGCCGGGGACCACGCACCGGTAAAATCTCAACTTTACTACACCTTTCAGCTTCTGGCCAGAGTCACAAAATGAGCATAGAAGTTCATGTAATAAGAGTTGACAATTATTAAAATCACGAGGAATTGCAGGGAAAGGGTGAAATTTTTCCTGCCCCTTTATTAAACAATAGGAGCTAACTGAACCCACCCAATACTATATGCATCTAATATAGTATGCTTTTATTTTTAATGTATCCAGGAATTGCCAAGGCTATGCAGGAAGTTTCCCCCTGTTTTGTTGCTTTACTAATCAGCATGGGAACATCCTCTCCTATTAAAGAGAGTGATGCAATGTTTCCATATGGAAGAATTAAATATGTTTTCAAGATGATAGCTAAAAAAATTGATATTGACTTGCTCTGAGACTTGGCAAGGATAGCAAACTAGGTCTGATTCTGCATTGGCTTTTCCCTCCGTTGTTTTACCAAACCCACGTTGGAACAGAAAAGGTGCAGCTCAAAACCACATTCAAATACGCCGGGGGCAACGCTGTACTGACTGCAAAGTCACCCCTGAACAGCCATAAATCTATGCAGAAGATACCATAAAACCCAATGATCAAAGAAACTGAAAACAGCATGCAGTCTAGAGGGTACAATAAAATCCTGTGATCAAAGAATGTGACAGCAGCATACACTGCAGAGGGGAATTTCTGTTCCAACATGGGTTTGGTATAACAATGGAGGGAAAAGCCAATGCAGAATCGCCCTAAGCCAGGCTGAGTTGCTATTCTGGGAGCTTCTCATTGGCTCAGGGGCTGCAGCCTATTACAGAAAAAGTATATTCAGCCATTGAATGCTTGAAAGGAGGTGAGCAGAAAATCAGAAAATCGGGATTCTAGCCAGTATGTGTTTTTTGTGTACAGCAGCTTTGAGCAGGAACAGTCTGTCTGAGTTGGGAGACACGGAATTCCAGCAAGAGCCTTTTTAAAGCTATTGTTAACTTGTCCCAGTGCCTCCTGGGTATACAGTTGGGAAAGTATAGAAATGACCACCTGCAACTCTTGTAGGGTTGCCATGTCCCTTTGGGCAGCCAGTGGGGGGATGAGGGGTGAACTTACCGGGAGCTGGGAGTTTCTTCGCATGTTTCAGCAACATGCCCACATGACTTCCAGTGTGACCCAGAAGTGGCATAGGCACGTCAAGGATATCATGACAATGCTCTGGTTTTTCGGCAAAAGCTCTGTGGTAGAATTACCTTCTACCATAGAGTTTTTGCCCAAAAACCAGAGCATCATCCCAATGTGTCTATGTCACTTCCAGGTCATGTTGAAGTCACATAGGCACATCACTGAAATGTCGGGTGTTCCTCCCTTCTTTGGGGGATATCCTCCCCATGCAGCTGATCAACAATGAAGAGGTGGGGCCTGGGAGCAGGGGACCCCCATCCCCACCAGAGGGTCTGGCATCCCTAAACTCTTGACCTTATCAGTTACAGACAGGACAAGAAGCACTAAGTTTTAATTGTAGGGTTGCCATCTCTGGGTTGGTAAATTCCTAGAGATTTGAGGATAGAACCTGGGGAAGGTGGGGTTTGGGAAGGGGAGGGACCTCAACAAGGTATAATTCCATAGAATCTGCTCTCTGAAGCTGCCATTTTCTCCAGGGGAAGTGATCTCTGTCATCTGAAGATCAGCTGTAATTCTGGGAGATCTCTAGGCCCCACCTGGAGGCTGGCAACCTGATTTGATTGCTGGGAGGCCTCTCTCCTAACTATAAACTCAGCGGAAGAAGCTGAACAAGAAGTAGATTCCACAGCCTTCTTTGGTAGTGTTTGAGAAAAAAATGGATTCAGGGACATGCTGTCCTTAAGTTCTTCCACATGGAAGCTGCAGCAACTTGTTCACACACCACTTTAGTAGGGTTGCCAAACCCCCCGGTTTGCCAGGGGTCCCCCATTTTTGGGGGGTGGGGGTGGGGAAGCCCCACCCCCAACACCCACAGCCACCCATCTCTCTCCCTTTAAGTGTATGGAACCTGTGTTTCCTCCCAAGCCTGATCTCCGCAAGCTTGCAGGGAAATGCCAGCTTTGTGCTCTTAAAAGGGAAACACGGCTGCTCTTAAAGGGGAAACGCCAGCTCCTGCATTTAAAAGGGAAACGCCGGCTCCTTTAAGTGCAGGAAACTGCCATTTCTGGAGATCTGGTGCACGGGCGGGTGGGGGGCTCCCCCGCTGGGGGAGGAAGATGGACTTGGGAACCCTACACTTTAGTAATGTGAGACGCAGCTTCCACAAGGCCTAGTAGATCCAGTGCAGGAGTCCCCAACCTATATGAGGCTGCAGGCACCTTCGGAATTCTGAAAGCTCAACTACAAAATGGCTGCTGCAGGAGGTGGAGCCAACTACACAATGTCAGGGACAGTGAGATGATGTGTAATGCTAATAGTAACTCTTCTCCTGCTCAGCAAATACCCATCTGGCCCCACCCACTTTCTAAAAACACTTGGCAGGCACCAGGGAAAGTACTGGCAGGTGCCATGGTTCCCATGGGTACCATATGTTGGGTTCCCTAGTAGGATGGGAAGGAGCTGCGCTGCCAATAAAGTAAGGGAAGGCCTGATTTAAATGTGATGCTAGCTGTCTGGGACAAAATCAGTCTCCCATGAGACTGTGAACTCATGCTACCAGTTGCTTAAACTGGGCTGCTACCCAGTTTAAAAGCTGCTACATGCATGCCACATAGCTGTTTGGCACAGGCAGCTGCCCAATTTCAATGAGAGGGCCAGACAAGTGCAAAGTCATTCACAAGACCACTTTTGCCATAGTCAGCATCTCATTTAAAGCAAGCCAAAAAAGGGGCTGTTGGAGATCTCTGATCCTTCCTCACAGAAGTTCAATTTCTAGGGTTGCCTCAGGAGAAGGAATGCATGCTAAACCAGTGTTGTTGTTGTTTGTAGTGGAAATGGACCTCATAGCATTCTTTGCAATACTTTGGGCTGATTCAGACATAGTATCTTGTGCTTCCACAGGTTGCTTGTTTTTTAACATTGCCTCAGAAATGCACATGGAAAAGATGTTGGAAATGAAAATTCATGTGCATTTCTCAAGAAAGATTTGTGAGGGCAGAGCTACGACCATCCTGCTCACAGATCTTCTTTTCCTCCCTCTCCATAGGATGCAAACAAGATAAAGGAGGACCAAGATGGAGAGGACAATATTCTCAAGTCTGCAGCAGTGCCGTCACGTATGGCCACCCTCCAGGTCTCGATCTACCAAGCAGAAGATATTCCTCAAAGTAAGGGTCACAGATCAACAGTAGGTTTTCTGTCATGGCGAGGGGAGTTCTGGACATACCAAACCCAAATATTTGCACCAGAGAACCGTTTAGTGATTATGTCTCATCATTTTTAAAAAATGCTTTGCTCACCGATAGGGTGAAGAAGTGAGCAGTGACTCATGAAAGCTTATACCCTGCCACAAATTTTGTTAGTCTTTAAGGTGCTACTGGACTCTTGCTGTTTTCGATTGCCATGGGGTGCGTCCGCTATTCATTTGTCCAGCAGCTTTGTAAAACAGGCTTTCTTAAACAATACAAAATCTTATACAACTAGCTTGATTTAGGACAGATGTCTGCGACCCTGTTCAACCTGCGGGCACTTTAAGAACACTGAATACAGGTAGTGGATGTTATGTAGGTAGTGATCCCTCATAGGGACTGGACTGCCTTTCACTCTGTGAAACAGCTGTAATCAGTCTCCCCCTAGGACGAGAGCATTGCCAAAGGCCCATGAGCTCAGAGGTAGGTGCAGGAACCCACTATCCTTTTAATGAAACCTTCAATTTTAAAAGCACACACATGCAACAGAACAAGAAACCCTGTTACTGTAGAAAAATACCTGAAGTAGCCCCGGCTAGAAAGGGAAGTGCTGCATATTTGTTTTACATCCCTTTGGAGTCTGTTGCAATCCTAAATATTGAGGGCCAACATATCTCTCTTCTGCCTTGTGGCGACATGGTGCAGGTGTTTGTATGTATGTTTGGTCCAGTGGAGCAATAATGACTCACCAGGACTGTTTCATACCTAGGACTGCCCCCCTCCAGGTGGAGCCTGGAGATCTCCTGTAATTACAATTGATCTCCTATCTACAGAGATCAGTTCCCCTGGAGAAACTGGCTGCTTTGAAAGGTGGGACTGTACAGCAGTATACTCCACTGAGTTCCACTCCCACCCTCCCCATGTTCCACTCCCAAATATCCAGGAGTTTCCCAACCCAATGTTGGCAACCCTAAAAGTGGAACAGGAAGGAAGACTTAATAACCTCCCCAAGCTGCAGTCCCAGTTGGAATTGAGGGGCCCAAACATGTGATTTTTTAAAAAGAGAAAAAACTCACCTGGGATAGAGATCATAGAACAGCCGGAGCTTGTAATTTGTGATGTTGGACCTATAAGAACTTCCTGAGGATCACAGATGTGCAGGAGAAAGTTATGTTGCCAGATTTCAGACATTCTGGTACCCTTGCACGACTAGGGTGTGTGACAGCCTGGCGGTTCCAGAGGTCAGCAGAATGAGGCTAACACAAACTCATTCTGTTCCGTCCTGTGGTTTAGTATGTACTGGAAGAGGGGGTTATTGAGGAACCACTTTGAGCTTGGTGCTGGTGTTGAGCTCTGTGGCCTGGCATATTAAGTAAAGATGCATGGACAGCACAGTTCACACATGCTCAGTAAGTGGCCACCTGTGAACCGCCCTGAGCCTTTGGGAGGGCGGTATAGAAATCCAATAATTTAATAAATAAATAAATAAAATGATATGGCTAACAACCACCACCACCATCACCACCACTACCCTGGTCATTAGAGCTGCCAACCTCCAGGTGACACCTGGAGATCTCCCACTATTACAATTGATCTCCAGACAACCAATATCAGCTCCCCTGGAGAAAATGGCTGCTTTGTATGGTGTATTCTATGGCATTGTACCCCACTGAGTTCCCTCCCCTCCCCAAATTCAGCCCTCCTCAGACTCCACCTTCCAAATCTCCAGGTATTTTGCAAGTGAGAGCTGGCAAGTCTACTGGACATCTAGATTTTCTGAAACCATAAATCTGGCTTCTGGCCCAAACTGCTTCGACGTACAAACAATTAGGGGAACTGGCTAAGAGAGCAAAAACTGGCTGGGCTGGCACTTTTTTTTAGCCATGTGGGTAAGAGGGCTCAGTTCTTTTTGCCTAAATGATGTACGTGATGTTCCTGTCAGAAGACAGAGCATGGGTACAGAGCTGCATTCATATCCCTACTCGGCTGTGATAGCTTCGGGTGTCATCAGGCAGCCAGTGACTTTCAGTCCTAGTCACCTCTGTAAAATGGGCTATTTAAGCAAACTGCTGCTTGATTTCTTCTTCAGTGGACCGAGGCAACATTAATTATTTCAGAAAAAAAGATGAGGCGCTCAGTGATGGAGAGGATCTTGTTGACCCTTCTGTGGAAGTTAACTTTGCAGGGAAAACAGTAAGTGCAATGAAGCTCTGAATTTCAGGAAACTAAACAGCCATGTCTAAGTAGAGTGGAAACCCAATGAATGAATGAATGTCATAAATAAAAGTTTGTTGCAATCTTGCATAAATTACTAGGCCACGTGTCTACACATCTCAACAATATTCACTTGTGCTATGAAAGAGCCATGTTTTGTAACGCTCCCATGCCTGATTAGTGAAGTTAATTCATACGCATCACAAATGATTAACCAAACAGCTGTTTACAAGCCTGGCTTATGAGCAGAGTGGACAACCTCTCCCAGAATTACAACTGATCTCCAGACAACAGAGATCAATTCCCTAGGAGAAAATGGCTGCTTTGGTGGGTAGATTCTATGGCGTCACATCCCCACCAGTGTTTCCTCTAAGATGAGTTAGTGTGAGCTAGCTTACAGTTTTTTAGCCTCTGGCTCACAGATTTTTGTCTTAGCTCAGGGAGAACGGCTCCAGAGCAAATCCCTCACAGCTTTAATGCCAGCAGCTCACAAAGTAGGATTTTTGCTCACAAGACTCCACGGCTTAGAGGGAGCATTGATCCCCACTGAGGTTCTTCCCCTCCCCAAGCCCTGCCTTCCTAGGCTTCACCCCAGTTCTCCAGGAATTTCCCAACCAAGAGTTGGCAACCCTATTTATGAGGGAAGTGTTGGGAAGCTGCATTCTTATGGGATTGAACAAAAACAGGAAAATAGTTTCCTTTTTTTTCTGGAGCCCTTTTCAATGTTTTGGAAGTAAAGAGATATGATTTAGAGGTGGTTTCATTATATAATTGTTCTAATTATCTCTAAGCTGCAAATGCTTCTGCAGAACCTGGAGCTGACCAGATAGCCAAGGAGCCAGTGTTACAAGGAGAACTATGCTGAGATCGTGTGTGTCTGTGAGAGGAGAAACGCCTGTCTTGCTGGGGTTCTGGCTTCTTTCCACCACCACCATCTCTCTTTGGAGCAGTGTTTCACTGAGTGGTGGTGCTAAAGCTCATATCTACTTGGAAATCATAGCCTGTGATTCTCAACTGGGCAGCTTCATATGCAGTCCCACTAGGAATGCAACATGAGTATTAAAAAATAATGCCTGCTTGGGCTACAGATCTCTCACATTGCAATATGGCTCAAGGGTCCAGTTTATATGAGGGGTTGGATGTGTACAGTGTTGCATGTGAATGTTCCTCTGTCTCACTAGCATCATGTTTAAATCAGACCTTAGTCAAGTAGAAAGGACATATCACTTCTCCTTGTTGTCCTCTATTTAGCACCAGGGTATAGTGAAAGCTAGGCTGAACAATGTGGCTGATCTGTATTTATCTCCCTTCTTCAACAACATGCTCAGCTCCGGACCAGAGTTGTATTTGGAAGTGCCAACCCTGCATGGAACCAGATGGTGTCCTTTCCTATCCAGGTGAGCAGCAATATTCAACAGTGGGAGGAGCATGCTTGAGGTAGAGGCTAAACCCACTTCGTCCGTAAAGGACCTTAATGGGGGAGATACAGAATGAAATCTGCTTGTTGCAAAGCCTGGACTTTGGTTTTGTCAGTTGCTCATGTGAGAATGTGACAGAATCCTGGGGTTTGCCTTTTAAATGCATATTTAGATGGTGCAGGGTATCTTGGACCACAGAGGCAGAGTGTTTTCCTGATTGGGATGTCTTTCCTTTGCAGATGCCTTCCATGTGTGATCTAGTCAAGATTACCATCCTTGATGGGTGAGTAGAAACACTTTGGATCATATCTCAAATGCACGCAATACTGTGACCATATGCAGTCCCCCCAAACAATAATACACAGCATCTGCAAAGCATATTTGCCAGTGTTCAAATTAATATATCCTACATCAGAACCTAAGAACACATTACATGTAAATGCATGCAACAGAAACCAGATGGCTACGGCTTTCTTTTAAAAAGCAGTTTCTGTAAGAGACAGTTTGGAGGAGGAGAAGAAGAGATTGGATTTATACCCCGCTTGTCACTACCCGAAGGAGTCTCAGAGCGGCTTACAATCTCCCTCCCTCCCCTCCCACAACAGACACTCTGTGAGGTAGGTGGGGCTGAGAGTGCTCTGAGAGAACTGCTCTTGAGGGAACAGCTCCAAAAGAACTTATGACTGATCCAAGGTCACACCAGCAGCTGTGGAGGAGTGGGCGATCAAACCCGGTTCTCCAAGATTAGAGTCCGCGTTCCTAACCACTACACCAAACTGGCTCTCCCACTACACCAGACTGGCTCGATAGGAAAGGACATCAAACTGGAAAGGCTTAAATGTTTACTCTACCCCCCACTGCTTCTGTTGCTCCAAATCATGCCATACCCAAACTGTTGTGCCTCAGTAATCCTTGCCCTGGATGGCCCACCAAAGGTAATCAGTGTCGACCCTGCTTACTGCTTGGATGGGAGACCACTGAGGAGTACCAGGATTGCTACGCAGAGCCAGGCAATGGCAAACCACCTGTGACCATCTCTTGCCTTTAAAATGCTACAGGGTTGCCATAAAATGCCTGCAACTTAATGGCACTTTCCACCACCAGTCCTTACACCCAGGGCTTTTTTTTCTTGGGGAATGCACCGGAACAGAGTTCTGGAACCTCTTCGACAAAATTCCTTTAAAAATGTTTAAAGGTTCATGAGTTTTCAATATACAGATTGAAAACGTCATTTCCCTCTTGAGAGTTCCAGAGAGTAAGCTCACAACAATTATACGTATTTCGTGAACTGGTCTATTATGTAGGTCAAACATGGCCTATATTCTGAGGTCATCCTGTCTTCCACACTACTTCTGGAGAAAGACAGAAATTTGTTTTTCCCTCAAGGGTAATTTGGACAGCGCTTAGAAACATCAGGTGATGGAGATCTGTTTTGAGGGGGTATTACATCAATGCAAGAAGTAAATAATCAGCAAGTTATCAAATACCTTTATAAGTATTTTATTTACTGAAATATACTATTATGGGGGGTTAAATTTCATGTTTTAACATTATCTAGCCTCTTGTCTAGCTGCGGTGGCTCAAGTGGTTAAGACGCTGAACTGCAGGCTGTGGAAGGTCAGTAGTTCAGCAGTTCATGACCCGGGTGCGGCAAGACAGGGTGAGCTCCTGCCTCTAGCTCCAGCTCCTGCCAACCTAGCAGTTCAAAAGCAAGAAATTGCAAGTAGATAAATAGGTACCACTTTGGTGGGAAGGTAACAGCGTTCCGTGTGCCTTGGTGTTTAGTCATGCCGGTCACATGACCACGGAAACGTCTTCGGACAGCGCTGGTTCTTCGGCTTTGAAACGGAGATGAGCACCACAACCCTAGAGTTGGATTCGACTGGCTTTCGAGCAAGGAAACCTTTACCTTTACCTTTAGCCTCTTGGTGGTTTCTTCTAGGCACCTGGAGCAACCAGGAAAGGCAGGATATACATATTTTAATGTCAGCTTTACAGGCATTTATTTAAAATACCAATTGTCAGTTCTTCACTGTCCCCCACCCATCATCTCCAGTGTAAAAAAAGCAATACCTGAGAGGCCATAGAGTTCCCACAGAGGTATGGACCCCCAAACATTTCCATTTACTTTTGTTTTCTAGGGATGAATATTCAAACACCAGTATTATTGGGACCACTTTTCTCAGCCTCTCCCAGATCTCTTTCAAAGGGTCTGAAACAGACGGTAAGCAAATTTCAGCCAGGCCTTGCCCAAGATATTTTGGCTGAGTCAGAAAATCCAGACGACAGTCCCCTCTCCCATGAATGAACACAAGGGCTCAGTCCGGCAGGAGGTTCTTCTACGCTCGCCCCTTTGAAATGATTGCTAACTGGTCAAGAGCCCTGCAGTAGTCTCATACAGGGGCCTTTCAAGAGTTCGGGTCCAAGAGCTGACAAAATCCAGTTCCCTTGTCTGACAGTGGTGACTCTATAGAAGCTAGTTTGGGAGAGTGAAAGGATGGCAAGGAGGAGGAAGGTAGGTCTGGAGAATAGGTTAGTAATAGGGTTGCCTGGCAACTGGCAGCAGGGTTGACGGCGGGGAAATGGAGGGCTCCAACACTGGTCGAGAGCCAGTTTGGTGATTAGGAGTGCAGACTCTAATCTGCGAGAACCAGGTTTGATTCCCCACTCCTCCACATGCAGCTGTTGGAGTGACCTTGGGTCAGACACAAGTTCTCTCAAAGCTGTTCTCTCAAGAGCAGTCCTCAAAAGAGCTCTCTCAGACCCACCTACCTCATAGGGTGTCTGTTGTGGGGAGGGGAAGGGAAAGGAGATTGTAAGCCACTCTGAGACTCCAAATGAAGGGCAGGGTATAAATCCAATCTCTCTTCTTATATCACTTCTATTAAAGGGTAAGTGATATAGGGTAGTTCAGGAATTATCAGAACTTATATATTCAAACCATAGCATTTCTGGTGATTCCTAGAGCTACCCTATGTCAAGTCCAGGTTTTCACTGGAAGTAAGGAGGTGCTGCACACAATGCTGCCATTGTTTTTTTAAAAAAATTCCCACCACCTCTGCAAGTAGGGACGAACAATGGGAACTGGGGACCTGGCAGCCCTAGTAAACAGAATGGATCACACTACTTCAGACTACAGGGGGAGGTAGTATTGCCAGCCTATGGCTGGAAACTGGCAGGAATCTTGGGGGGACCAGGAACATGGGAGGTACAATAACATTAGTCACTTTCAGGGAAACCTGGAAGTTATGTCATGCCTCTCCAGGAATTTATGGAAACTCAATGGTCACTCTGTGGTTTCCCCAAGACGTGACATAAGAATGTTACTCCAAGGGGGGTTTTTTACTTAATTTTTTTTCTCACCAGTTGCCACAGCAACAAAAGGCAACAGGAGCTGTGGGGAGGGAGATCTCTCACACTCAGCAGGTAACTGGCAGACCTAGGTAGAGGATTACATTGTGGGATGTTCTTCCTATGCTGAAAACAGAAAACCAGCACAACAAGGAAGGGGGAGTGTGTAGATGGAGTTGAATTTTTCCCCTTGCTGTGCCAGTTTACTGTTTGCAGGGATATTTTTTTTTCTGTGAAGGAACATTTAAAACTGAAATCCAAAACCTGCAATCTGGTGGGGCCCTTCTGTCGCCTCATTCTTCTACAGGTTTGAACCAGTTCTATCCCTGACTGTTCTAAGTCTTCCATTATAGAATTTCTATCACCCTCATCAAAGAGTAAAGTTGGTTTGGAGCCAATCCTAGCAGAGCATTCCATTGATCTTTCCAGAAATAAGCCAGTTTGGGTGAAGTGAAGAGTAACTTTTATAAACCATGTTGCCTCCAAAAAAGTTCTGAATTTGATGGTGACATTTTCTTGCTTACCTCTTGTCCACAAAAACATAAACTTACACCCCACCTGTGCTCTTTTATTAAACTTCCAGGCTGGGCTTTACCAGCTAATTTCTTATTCTTGAGCCTATCCAAGTAGGATTGCCTGGTCTGTAGCCTTAATAGAGGAGGAGGAGGAGGAGGAATCAAGTCACAGTCAACTGATGGCAACCCCAGCCACGGGGTGTTCCAGAGGAGAGAGGGCCAGAGGGTTTGCCATTGCATAGCAACCCTAGTCTTCCTTGGCGGTCTCCCATCCAAGTACTGACTGTGATCACTTTTAACCCTGACTACTGTCTTTGTAGCTCATGTTTAGGGCCTTGGAGTGGCAAGTTGAAATCTATGGGTCGTCCACCAGCCCACATGATTGATGACTTCTTAGACTTTTGTGCATATCTATTTGTGAACCAGAGGAGATGTAGACTGGAAATGGGAGACCATTTCTGGCCTAAATCTGGCACTTTATATTTAGATTTAAGAAGAAGAGAAGAAATTGAATTTATACCCCACCCTTCTCAGAGTGGCTTACAAACTCCTTTCCCTTCCCCTCCCCACAACAGACACCCTCTGAGGTAGGTGGGGCTGAGAGAGCTCTTGACAGAAACTGCTCTTGAGAGAACAGCTCTGACAGAACTATGGCTTGCCTAAGGTCATCCAGCAGCTGCAAGTGGAGGAGTGGGGAATCAAACCCAGATCTCCTAGATTAGAGTCTATGCACTTAACCACTACACCAAACTGATTCCCTGCTCTCATAATCTCCATTTTAAAAAAATGTAATGTGCTGAGTATTCCAGTTCTTTAAACCCACATGATTCACACATTCACAGAGACTATGTGTTACCATCTCTAGGGCTGTGGTGTTAAATCCTCTAGCTGTTTCTGCCTATGTTGGGAGCAGCCCTTGAGGGTTCAGTCTGTATGCAGAGATATTTTCCCAAGTGATCCAGTTTGAAACAGTGCTGACCTTTCCCATGCCGTATAGTCTTGGGTTGCCTGGTCTTCTACACCTGAGACTGGAGAGTTAGTGACTTCTACCTGATGTTGGGGTGGAGGACAGGAGCAGATGAAGAGGGGATTCTTTAGCCACTCTGCAGGCTTTAAAGATATAACCCATGCTGTGAGAGCAAAAGAGGTGGCAGGAGAGGTTGCACAAACCCTGTTGGTGGACCTTGGAGTCATCCCTGATGCCTGGAGCACTTAGAGCAGAGTAGCTGGCTGGGAGGGGTACCACAAGCTGCCCAAATGAAGTGTGGGAGATCTTGGATCTATTCAGCAGACAACAGGGTGGGATTGGCTCTCTGGAGTCACCTTCTTTTCTAGATCAGGACAATTCTGGATGGTAGAGTTGGAATTCAGCTTTGAACTGCCTGAGGTTTCTTCCTCTACTTGGAGAGCAGGAAATCAGTACCTGTACAATCAGGACTCCTAGTTCAAAACCATTCATATTTCACTGGGGTTTGTCTAGGAGTACTTCCTGGTGGGTTAGGCCTTGTGGGTATGATCTGTCTGTCTCTGTCTCTATTGCCTTTAATAGCACCTAAAACTCTCGCCTTTCCTTGCCTTTCAATAGGGTGGATGTATGTCTTTCTTCTTTTCTCAAGGTTTTATTGGTTTCAGGGAATGTCTCTGGGTTCCTGCCATGCTTTGGACCTTCCTTCTTGCCTATCTATGGGAGTCCAAGGGAGTACATAAATGTACAGGATCCTTATGAGGATCTCAACAGTGGGATTGTAAGTATTATTCTCTAATTCATCAGTGTTTCAAACCTAGAATGACCCAGTTGTAGATGTAACAAAGGCAAGAGTCTTCCTCTTACCTTATCTATTTTTTCCTTATATACCCATTAGATTGTATGCTATTAAAGTAGCGACACATCTATCCTACTGTTTGTACTGGACTTAGAAGCATTTTAATTTAAGTACGGCTTAATATTAATAATGCAGTAGTTTCTAAGGACCAGACAAGTTGAGATGGAAAAAATCAATGGTGTCTGATTTTAAGATTAGGTAAAGGCTTGCTGGGGAGAGAGAGTTCTAATCAGTTCCTCCTTTGCCTCTTTTATGCAGTTAGCTCTGTGGGTGGGAAAAGACAGATGCTGCTAATGCTTATAACTGTTTTTCCTCCCTGCAGAGCTAATTGCAGCTTCCAAAGAGTCACGTAACCTCTCGTTTGGATTGCCTGGGGATCTCCCCTAATGATATCGATAGCCTTAGTTTGACCTCGATTAGAAAGTTGATTTTGAGGCGTCTCTATGCCTTAGATGAGTCTAGTACTAGATTCAGGGCCTGCAGAGTTTGTTCTCCCCTTTACCTGGGATTGGCATACTCAAAATTTAGCCCAGCTTATCTCAACTATCTGATGGTTCCTAAATATAGATGAGCCTTTATGCTAGCTCGATTTAACTCAGGGCGATTCTGCATCTAGCATTCGCTCCACATTTTCTCAACTCAAATACCTTGGGGCAACACTGTACTGACTGCAGAGTCACCCCTGAATGGCCATAAATCTATGCAGAAGGTACCATAAAACCCGATGATCAAAGAAAGTGAAAGTGGCATGCAGTGTAGAAGGTACCATAAAATCCAATTATCAAAGAAAGTGAAAACAGCATGCAATGCACAGGGGTATTTCTGTTCCAGTGTGGGTTTCGTAAAACAACAGAGGGAAAAGCCAATGCAAAATCGCCCTCAGTTCCAATGGCAGAACTCTCAGACCACTTTGAGAGGATTCCATTAGCTGAAAGATTCTGTAGCTGTGAAACAGGCACTATCCAAAATTTCATAGGTATAGAACCATGTTTGTCGTGGGAAAGAGCAGGTAGAGAAAGAGGTACTTTTCTTCCTTTCTCACAATACAAGAACTCGTGGGCACTCCATGAAATTGCTGAGTGGTCGGGTTAGAACAGATAAAAGGAAGTACTTCTTCACCCAAAGAGTGATTAACACATGGAATTCACTGCCACAGGAAGTGGTGGCGGCTACAAGCATGGACGGCTTCAAATGGGAATTAGATAAGCATATGAAGCAGAGGTCCATCAGTGGCTATTGGCCACAAGGTATAGATAGGGACTCTGGGGCAAGTGATGTTCTGTCTTCTTGGTGCTTGGGGGGGTCAACAGTGGGAGGGCTTCTAGTGTCCTGGCCCTACTGATGGACCTCCTGATGGCACTGGTATTTCTGGCTACTGTGTGATACAGAGTGTTGGACTGGATGGGCCTTTGGCCTGATCCAACATTGGCGTCTCTTATGTTCTTATGTTCCTAAAGGACCAGGCTGGTTCCTCAGCCCACTGTAAGCTACAGACTCTCTTGGCTGGAAACTATCATGATACTGTGCTGAATTGTTAATGCTCAAGACTGTAGACATAAGAGCAGAGAATTAAGGTACAAAGAGGAGCTATGTAAAACCCTCCAGCAACAACTCCCTGATCTTCAAACATGCTGATTAGCTTTTTTTTCCAAAAAAAGAAAAAATACATTTCTAACCACAGAGCTTTCACGTGTTATTTAATTGGGCCAAAGTTTACAATCCAAAGCAAACTTTCAGGGCCAAAGTTTACAATCCAAAGCAAACTTTCAGGGGAGCATTCAGTAGGGTTTACTTCTGAGTAAACATGTTTACAGAATCATCCTGCATATTTAGCAGAAATTTCACTTATATTTGAACATTTTCTTACTAATCATGAAGGCTAGAACCTTTTTTTTTGGTTTGCTTTTTGGTTTGTTTGGTTTTTTTATTCTCAGAGGTGTACTCCTAGTAAATCAGTGTAAACTACTCTGAGTTCCTCGATTAAAGAAATTATAAATGTAATAAATATCAGATTATGCATTGTATGTAGCATTCTGCAATTTTTGGTTTCCAGATATTCTTCTGGTATTGAATTAGCACATTGGGAGGAATATGCAGGTTTTTGTAACTCAAAGGCCTCTTCTCTAAGCTCGAGACCTTTGCACCTGATGTGCTTGCACCTATAATTTTAGACAGAACTAGAGAGTGTGAATAAAAAGCTCCTTATTCTGTCAGCTTGTCATTACTTTTCTACTTCATAGTTTCCTCTTCTGATTCTACTTGTATGGACTCTTTTGTTCCGTTAATATTCCAGGAAGAAGGAGCAGCTTATCGGGGAAGAATCCTTGTGGAGCTGAACACCAGCATGGATGTGATCGCTAATCCCATGATTGGAGACATTCCTGAAGACACAGTTAATAGAATAGAGGTAACCGCAGAAGGATGTATACCATGTATTATCTTATAGTGTGCAAAGAAATACAGGTGGCATCTCTTTTTTGTCAAGATTTGGGCCTTACAAGATGTTGCTTTGATGATAGGGGCTAGAATGAAGGGAGAGCAAGCCCTATCTGATCGGCCGCTGTGTGAACAGAATTCTAGACTAGATGGGTCTTTGGTCTGATCCAGCATGGCTCTTCTTATGTTCTTTCTGCCCACCATCCCCTCACATATATAGTGTGAAGGCCTGCTGAAGTTGCGTGAGGTCCTTGTCTAATCTGCCTACAAACCAGAAGAACTGCTAGGTCAAAAACTGGGTAGGTCTGCCTCCTAGGGAAGCCAGTTTAGATACTGGATGGGAGAAGCAAATCTCTTCTCACTTTTTCTCATCTCACTATGTGGCTTGCTACTGCCAAGAAAAATGGCACACCCCAGGCTCCTGTACTTTAGGACTAGCTGTTTTGAGGTGATACCTTCCTCTCCTAACTTTTTTACTTCTTTACTTTGGTAGCGCTTCATGTCCCGGCATAGGTATGGGCTCTGTGCTGTCTTTTATTCAGCTACCATGATGGACGATATCAAGGAACTGATCCAGTTTGAGGTTAGCATTGGGAATTACGGCAACAAGTTTGATGGGACTTGCAAACCCTTTGCTTCGACCACGCAGTACAGCCAAGCCGTGTATGATGGTAAGGAGTGTGTAGTAAGAGAAAAACAGTTGGAGTAAGGAGAGAGAAAGGGAACGAGCCAGGAAATCTTGTGAGAAGAAATCCTGAGGAGGAAAGTGTAGGTTAGAGATGCAGGGATAAGGCCCCACTCTGAGCCCCAAGTCAGTCATGATGACACTAATTTCATTCCAGGTAACTGCTACTACTACCTGCCCTGGTACGACACAAAGCCCATGGTGGCCATAACCTCTTTCTGGGAGGATGTGGGCTACCGAATCAGCTGTCTGAATACTATGGAGTTCATGTACAACAAGCTGGTGAGTTCAAGCACTGGCTGTATAAAGTGCTTAGGACAAACAACTAAACAAGGAGTGATAGAGGGTTTGGGGGTACGTGGGATGTGTCTCATGCATGATCCACTCATGCAGCATGGTGCCTCCAGAAGAGGCTGGCCAGATGGCTCTGAGAAGATGGTTAAAAACTGGGCATGATGAAGGTTACCATTCTCAGCACCAGAGGGTATATTACCGTCAAGCACAGAGGTTCCATGTTTAGTATCATTGCTAAAATCTGCTGATGGACTTTGAAAGGTGTCAGTTACCAGGGGTGAATTGTCCCAGAGAGATGTGTGTTTAAATCCCCACTCAGCCCTGAAGCTCACTGGGAGACCTTGGATCAGTCATCCTCTTTCAGGCTTACCTGTTGTGAGGATAAAATGGTATCAGGGGAGGGGAGAGACACATGTATTAAATAGCTAGGCAGATCTCAAGGTTACGTCAGATGAGTGATTCTTCTGTTAGGCCCCAGTCACACGTAAGGGTTTGGGCCGGGAGAGGGACGGATCGGGGGTGCAGCAAACGGGCGCGATCGCACCACAACATCTGGGAAGCGGTGCGCACCCATCCCCGATCCGGCCCTTCAGGCCGAAACCCGCTGCCCCTAGAGGTGGACTTACCAGAAAGGCTGCGGCAAGCACAGCCATGAGATTGCCGGCGCGTCCTTCTGCCGGCACATCCGAGGCTCCTGGCCAAACTGTGCATGTTTTCTCCCTGGTCTCCCCAGCATCTGATCGTGCCGGGGAGAAACTGCGCGGCGGCTCATGGGATCTATGTGATCCCACCGCCGCATGCCTATTTTGGTGCGGCTTTCAAAAGCCGCACTTTGCCCGTGCATTCCCCCCCCTCCCTGTGTGGCAGGGATCTTAGTAACTAGGATAATGGGACGTAGTTGGTGTTTGGCTTGCCATTCCAATTCCCATAGGTCCTTTATCTTAGTCTTTGGATGAAGATGGCTAGTAGTTTTAGTGCTGCTCTCATGAGATACAGCATGGTATTTTTAAAAATGACATCTTTGTATTGTATACATTCTTGTTAAAACTGTTTTGTTCATTTCCCTCTTCTTCCTTTCCTCCTTCCCCATTATTGGACAAACTGGGTCCTATGGCCATCAGGCACTCTTATGAGTCTGCCATCTTGGACTGCATTTCCAGGGAATCAAGAGACATGACCACTTGGGCATGTTGGAAAGAGGATCTGGTGTTTCAGAAAAGGCCAAGGGGAAAAGATTCTCTTCATTCCCACACCAGCCTAGTGGCCTCCTGTTTAACTGATCTGGCCCCACAGTAGTATCTGCAGCCTTGTTTCTAGCTCTCAAAACAATGAGTGGGTAGAAGGACCAGGAGGAAGTCCTCCCCTTCCCTCTGTCCTCCTTGAACTCTGAACTAGACATCCAAGTGCCAGAATAAACTCATACACATCTCTGCACACGCATGCTACTACTGAGAGTTCATCAGTTACTGTCCACATGCATTAAAACTGAATTCTGCAGCTGTGGGATAGAGAGATGGGTCTTTTAAAAGGACAGCTTAAGTTCCTACAATGCTCAGTTCTGTTAGATACAAGGTTCCATGCTTGTATACAGCAATTGCAGGCCAGATGTTGTTAAGGAACACAGCGCTTTGCTCTTGTCCTCTTGCAGGAGACCTATCTTGTGCTTGTTAGAGAATACAACTAGACTTTGAGACCACGCTTCCTCCTTCTCCATTTCAGTTCTCTGCTGCCCTGATTCCACCCAGCTGCCCCTACTGGGACTCTATGGGGATCCCAGAAGTCTTGCCACATCCAGTCCAGCAGTGAGATCCAGTGAAGCATTTGCTAAGTGACAAAGTGAAGCATTTGCTAAGGGCCAGACCTAGTTTAAAGATCTACTGGTCTTTTGTACGTCACATACTCAAAGGCCATGTGGGCTGCTTCTAACCCAGGAAAGTCCTGTGTAAAGTGAGACTCCTCTGAGCACATTCTCACACCTGCCCCTCATCAGCCAGGTTTTTGACCCCACCACAGGTAACTAGGTCCCAGTGCTCTGATGGCACAAAAACACCTCCAGTCAGTTCTAGGATTGGCTAATGGGGTGTCAAGCTATAGACATTAGTCTCTTTTTCCTACAGAAGAAAAATCTGGATTCCCTTAAAGCCATCAGCAGTCCCAAGGATCCAAAAGTGGGTGTTGTTTGGAAGAAGCTCCAGAAAGAACTGCTGGAGGACAGCAAGTGAGCAACTGAGAGGAAGACCAAGGGAGCTTGGACTGGGTTAGGGACCATGGAACTGGGGCCTAAAGGAGGTCCAGGTGGAGTTGTGTGGCATCACACGGCAGTTTTGCTCTGCTTTAACTCTCAAGCTGGAGCAGCAATTTTTGGAGCATTCACACAATGTCATTGTCTAATAATCTCAGTATGAGAACTTCTTCATTGCTAAAGCTTGGCTCTTCTGCATGCACAGCGGTAACATAGCATGCACAGAGTTTAAGCATAACTAATCCTCAAATCCAGAAAGGCTGACTCCCCAGTGTTTTTCAGTCTTGGAATTAAACAATGCTCTGAAAACCATATTTAATGGCATCTAAGAAATGGGGTCTACTAGATTTTTCTGCTGCACCAATGATGCTGCGTTCTGCAGTGCATGCATTCTTATTCACCACTTGTTCCCCCATCCCCTAAATTCAGTTCTGCATGCAGTATCAAGATTTTTTTAATGGGGATGTCCTTTCCTTCTGCCATGGGGTATCTAACTGAAAATGCTGAACTTTCTCTGCCTGCTCTGTACTCAGGAAGCCTCTTCCTGCCTTGGAAAATCAGGCCACTGCCACCCTTCTGGATCAGCAGCTGATGAAACTGCGAACCCGGTTCCTCCAACAAATCAGCAAGGCAGCAGAAAAGACAAATTCAAGGAACCCCCTGAAGAAACTGATTGTCAAAGCAGAGAACTGGCTCCACAAGATTGCCTTGATCAATCTAGAGGTACATCAGGGGCCTGAGGTTTGGTGGTCATAATGAGAACTAGCAAAATGTAAGATGGAGAGATGTTTCCGGGATAACTCTCCATGTTCGTTGGAGAAGGGTGGTCTGCACTGGGCTGCGAAGAGGAGAAAGGAAGCTGGCCTAGAACACCCTGAGTCCCAGATTGCCAGTCTTTTATTTTCAGAATGCCAGGGTAGTCGTGGGGCAAGTCCTGTGGCAAGTCACGAGAAATGGTACCGTTTATCATGGTTGCCTTCCCCCACTACTGGGAGTTTTGTTTTATGGGCAAGCACTCAACAGTAGAATGCCCCATTCTAACACCTTATTCAGCTGCATATGTGGATCCAGCCTCCTAGCCTCAGACACAAAACCCCTACCTGTCCAGAGCCTTGAGATACTCTTCATGGGCAAGTTGTGCTGTGTTTTAAAAATACACCAGTTTTATCTTGAGCCCATAGTAACCATGAAATTATTCTAGTTTCTAAAGAGATTGCCCACATTCCTGTAACATGGGGCAGGTTGCCACAGTGCGGAGCTGTGGTCAGAAGAGCCACAGGTGGCCTGTCAAAGAGTCACAGGTGACTCCTGAGCCATTGAGTGAGTATTACTGTTCTAGTGCAAATTTCTCTGCACCTCAGTCTTCCATCGGTGAAGTGGCAATAGTCATGATCTACCTCAGAGGGCTGTTGTGAGAATGGGAGTGATCGTACATTTTGTAAAGCATTTACTAAAAAATTTATTTGAATAAGCTGTAAAAAGGGAACACAACGATCATAACTTTTAGCTCTTCTTAGACCCAAATCAGCATGCCAGACGTGATCATCTGGATGTTGTGCAATGAGAGGCGGGTAGCCTACGCCCGGGTGAAAGCTCATTCCATCATGTACTCCAAATCTGGCCACCGTGCCACTGGAACGTTATGCGGCAAAACTCACACCATCTTTATGAAGGTAAAATTATATTATTCCCTTTCATTGAGAAGAAGCCAGTTTCTAGGTCCTCAGTTTGCTAAGATGGTTTTGAGGCTTGTGGAAAAGAAAGGCAGGGACAGGGAGGAGCAGATTCAAATTCCCAGTGGATGGGAAAGGAGAATGAATTATGCTGAATGCATGCAAATCCCTTAATTTGTATAATTTTACTGTTTGTAGAATTCTGCTTTTCTGGTTGCAAAACTGGAGGGGTGGTTGATTATTTTTTTAAAGAACGTAGTACAGTGCTTGTCTTTGGGATTGCGTACGAAACGAGTTCAATGCGTTTCTTTTGGCAGAATCCACCAAGTGCATTCTCTGGTACATAGGCCTTTTAAAATGACTGCAAGCTGTACAAAAAAAAAAAACATTCATTTCATTGTGTGTGGGGGGGGAGAATTCCCAATGGCTTGTAAGGTGAAGGATCATGCAACACATAACAAGGAGGGCATCACAGTGGAGGGGGAAAGGCAGGGGGACAGATCACAGCCCATTATGGGGTTGGAGCAGTGAGCCTTAAGAGGATACAACTGCATCCCCTACTTCCAGTTTCTGAGTCTTCCACCCTACACACACAGCTCCCCCAGTGCATACTGCTTAGCTTGTAGCAGCCATAGATATGAGGAACTTTCAGTGGTTGTTTGAAAGCCCAGGTCCTCAGACTGCCAAATCCTGTACTGGATATCAGGTCCGATGCATGTGCAGTGAAAACATAGACAGCCATGAAAAGAAATGGCTCCAGCCGGGACAGTTCTTGGCAGATCTGCATTTCTTCTTTTTTTTAATAAAGGTTTTATTGGCTCCCCTAAAAAGGGGAGGTATTTCGCTTAAAAGAAAAAAAGGGAGGGGTAGACAGTGGGAGAAAGAGAAAGCTGAGTGATATATAAACTGGTAAATTAAACTGTTAGTAATGTCCAATTAATCTTCTTGGGCTTCTTCTGTGTGTTGCCAAACTTCTTTTCTTAGTCCTGTTACATGTATTCTCTGTTAGTATGTTAGTAATGTTCCTTTGAGATTCTGTTAATAAAAAGGGTCTCTTCTGTGCACATCCAGAACCGCTTCTTTGCGTGCTGGGTACTTTTACTATCGCTGACGTGGAGGAGCTTCCTCTGTTGTCTCTGTTGTCTTCTCCTTCCGGCTTGTTAGATCCTCCTTCGGGTTGTTGTTAATACGCTCAGTTCATGTACTATAAATCCTTTTCCTTTCATGCCCCGGAGGTCCCCATTTTCGAGAATGGTATCAATTTCATTTTCGCTTTTATATTCGCTCCCAGACTCTCTATGGGTCCTCCTCGCAATTGTTGACTTATAAGCGCTTATCAGGCACTTCTCGCTGTCACAATTCCAACTTATCTTTTTTGCAAAACTCCCGTCGGATTCACAGCCATAAACAGTCCAAACATTCAACAGCCGGCTCTTGCACACAAACAAACGCCCAGACGGAAGTCCCTCCCTCCTTCTCCGCTCGCTTTTGCCCAGCTCCGACATCTTTTCTTTTTTGTTTACTTTTAGAAAGTTCTTAAAATGTGCTCCAGAGAGACAAGCTTCTCGCTTTCAAATACATCAAAGGAAAACATCACTGTCCGCTCAATTCATCCCCCCCCTCCTTTTCTTTTTCGCTTGTATAGATGGAGGATTAACCTCTTCGCCTTTTTCGCTGGGAGGGGGGGGAAACAATTTTCAGTTCTTTTTCTCTGCATTTTGACAACTCACAGTTAAGCCGATCTTTTCTTTTTCTTTTCCACTTTTGCGGATGGTCGCTTTATCACTCGGTGACGTCTGGTGGCTCCGCTAAACCCCGTTCGGGGTCGCTCACGCAGCAAGGTCCATTGGGGCAGGGCATGGCGGGAGCCTCGCTCTCCAACCTCTCGGTCGAAAGAGCGACTCCCCCCTAGTACGCCCTAAAGCGCCCCGGATCCGAGCTCCTCTCTTCTGAGGGGTTCGTTCGGGTCTCCGCTCGCGCGGATTCCCTCCTCCAGCGCGGGCGGGCGAGGCGCCCTCGGGAGCGACCCGAGGAAGCGTCCGCCATGCGCGGGAGCCAAACCGGAAGCCGGCAGATCTGCATTTCTGACAATCAAGTTGTGCCGTTCATAAGCATAACTCTCTTTTTTTCCCCCCTCCTGCAGCACTTATTGTCAAACAAAGAAGAGCAGTTTGAAATCCCTGCTTTGCTTCGGGTGCGGATGTGGCTTGGGCGGCTGGCAGATAGTCCAGAGTTTATGGGATGTTGTGAAGGGAGGATCCTTGTTTATGCTGAGACGGTGAGAAAACCTGGACAGTTTCACCAACACCAAAAAAACTGACCCTGTCCTTGGGGAGGCCTGGGTTGAAATCCTCACATATTAGCTCTGAACCCTGTGAGGTGGACTGGGCTGAGAGATAGAGTGAGCATCTTTTTCACCTTAAGCTTCCCCAGTGTTGCTGAAACAGGTACACTATGCATGTTGCCCAAAGGCTCTTAGAGGAAGGATGGAATAAAAATGAAAGAATCCTAGCCCACTGATATTTTTTACCCTCTGATGCTTTCAGTATGAAAACCAAAAGAAGTCCCATGGGACATGGGGGACTAGGGACCTGAAGCCTCACCCCAGCTTTTCAGATATAGCTGGGGAAGTCAGACTCTCCAAAGACAAATTCCAAGAGCCAAAGGGTTGGAAGTGGGATGGCGACTGGACCGTAGAGCCCCAAAGAAGGTGAGTTTCTTTTTCACGGCAAGGCAGATGAGGCAGCAATCTGGGAAAATGAATGCATGTGGGGTCTTTAATCAGGGAGATTGTATATTCTAGATGTTTACATGTGTGACACAGAAAAGCTTGGTAGATTGTGCTGGTTCACTACCTCCACAGCCATTGTATGATCATAAACTCAGCATCTGGTGGTGACTTTTTTACATGTGCACTTGAAATACCAAACACAATATTTCTGATAATTGCAAATAGAATGCATGCAAATGGAATGCTTTTCCCTGGAGCTGGTACATACATCAAGCTGCAAGCAGAACTGGACGTTATTCTTGATTGACACTGAGCTGCTGCATTGCAAAAAACCTCAGCATATATCTCGTCAGCCTACTCTGTCCACCCCCAATGTGTAGGGATTCTCAATTCATGAGGTGATGTCACTGCACCATGTCAATCTCCCCAACCCAATGAAGCAGAGCGTGACCAGGGAAATTTGCAGCATCACAGGTTGAGGATGTCTCACGACATATGTTGAGGAAGCCTAGGTGTTATGGGGGAAGGGAGCAGAAGTCCTGTGAGTTTCCACACTGTGAGTAGTAATAACAATACTCCGTGTTTATGTAGTGCTTTCAGTGTTCATCAGGCTTACCTTATTATGCTTATTTAGTTGTCTAAACATTTGCAGTCACATAAAAGTAACAATGAAAATTCTATGACATCTTTCACACACACTAAACCCAGTTGCAAAGTGCATTCATAGTACATTATTCGGCCTACATAAAAGTGCCCTATGTCATTTGAAACAAAAATAATGGAAAACAGAGACCAGAAATATAAGTGTTGCACCTTAAACTGTAGAAAATTCAACCTAAGAAAACCCAAATGCTTGTTTGAAAGACAAAAACCAAGAGATCACAGTGTAAAATGCAAACCAAAATCACAATACACCATGATAAAAATATAGTAACAATTATTCACTCCACAGAAGATTAAACAAGTGACAAACACATGTAAAACTTCTACGGGGATTACAAAATATGCCCAAAAGGTAAATAGCGGGGGGGGGGGGTTTAAACAAAAGTATTGACAATAAGAAAATACAGACAATAATAGGAAAATATTTGCAGTAGTGAACAGGAATCTGGATGAAATCCCATTTTGACTATCTTGATCAGCTGAAGCTTGGTTCTTAATGTACTGTAATACATATTTTTTGTTAATTTTTCCCTTTGCTATATACCTGTTGGCCACATTTTGTAATTCCTCTAGATGGTTTACACCTGTTTATTACTTGTTTAAATTTACGTGGAGTAAACAATTAGTGTGTCTTTATCACAGTGTATTGTGATTCTGATTTGTATGAAAGGACAAGCTTTTACTGCCTTCCTCAAAATCCACAGAAGAAGGTGTCAGCTGTGTCTGGGGGGGTGGGTTAAGCAGTCGGTGCCACTGCCTGTCATTCAT
Source organism: Gekko japonicus (assembly GCF_001447785.1). Classification (NCBI taxonomy): domain Eukaryota; kingdom Metazoa; phylum Chordata; class Lepidosauria; order Squamata; family Gekkonidae; genus Gekko; species Gekko japonicus. Next base: position 153,927 of record NW_015164186.1, read on the forward strand.
GATGGAGAAGGTGGTCCTTCAGGTATCCTAGCTACAAGTCATCTAGAGCTTTTATGGTCATCATCAACACTTTGAACTGGGACCAGGAACAAACGTGACCAATGATGTCGGATCAAAATTGGTATAATATGATCCCTGTGGTTAGCCCCAAGCAGTAACTTGGCAGCCACATTGATTGGACTAATTAAAGTTTCTGAGGACTTTTCAAAGGTAGACCCATGTTTTGTGTGGTATGTTAGTTTAATCTGAAGGTTGCCACAGCTTGTGTAATAGCAGTTTGGGTCAGATTTCTTCAGGAAGGGTCACAGATGGTATACCAGCCTAACCCAATAAAAGGAATCCCTAGCCACCAATGTCACCAGAACATCCAGGAGTATGCCAAGCCTCGTCCCTGAAAATGTGAGTCTTCAAGGTCAGAAGGGTTATGACCCCTCCCAAACAAGTTGAATCCCACTGCCTAGATCAGCAGAACACCAACCAGCAGCACTTTCAGCACTTCTGAGTTAACCTTTAGTTTGTTCACCTTCATGCAGTTTTGTGAAAAAGTCACAGCAGGCTGCTGAGTTCACCTTCCCGCCCCCCTCCTGAGGCCCAGCATGGAGTCAGCCCCTAACGTCTCCCAAAAACTCAGTGGACAGTCATGGCAGAGAACAACACCCTTATGCAATCTTGATTCCAATTTTCCATTCTCTTTCATTGATTCTCCCCAGACTCTTGTTGGACATAGAAACTAACCACAATGAAGTGCTGGAGGAAGTGTATGAAAACCAAACTCGTCACCCTGAGCGTGAATGGAGACCTGCTCCTATCACATACACTGATGTGGTAAGTGAAGAGAACATGTGGAGCTGATGATAAGACACAGAAAGTCTGAGAGGGGATGGGAACCTGTTCTCATGGGACAGTTACATCAGTGGTTCTCAAAACGTCCTACTTCCAGGGAACCCTGTAGACCACAGGAGTCAAACTCATTTGTTACAAGGGCCAGATCTGACATAAATGTCAGTTTGTTGGGCCAGGCCATGTGTGCCATAAAATATAATGCCAGGTACCGGAAATATAAACTTCATAAAGGACACAGTCAAACCCAATTAACAATATTATTTTTTATTCAAAATACAAACAAAAGCAATTGATTGCTAGGTGTGAAAGTAATTGGTTTACTGTGGAACCCACAAAAGCCCCAATAAATGTATTTAATCATATGCAATACTAGTTTCTTTCCCAAGGGATACCATAAAAGGGGGAGTACCTTACATTTCCATACATACCAGTTGCTTGTGGGCCGCGTAAGAGCCCTGGATGGGCCAGTTGCAGCCCCCAGGCCTTATGTTTGACACTCTTGCTGTAGACTTATTGCCTCTAAGGCAGTTCTGCATATATGCCAGCTGTCAAGGTAACCATGAAGTGGAGCTAATGGTCAGGGGATGGACTCTTGATAAGTCTCTGTGTTTGAATGAGATACTCACTGGAGCTTGGACTCACTGGAGCTTGGAGAAGATGGTGCCATGCCAGCTGAGGAAGAGGATAGGTTGGGAAGAGGACATGGCTAAGTTACAGAGCATCTGCTATACATGCAGGAGATCCCAGGTTCAGTTCTTAAAATCTTCAGTTAAGAGGATCAGGTAAAGGGTGATGTGAAAGACCTCACTCCAAGGCCCTGGAGAGCTGTTGCTAGTTAGACAAGGTAGATCTTGTTAGACCAATGGTTCGACTCAGTATAAGCCAGCTCTCTGGGGGGGGGGGAGTGTAGTTGACAGTTTTAGGAGACACAAGTTGGGGGGAGCATGCTGTGAACTGGATGAAGTTGAAGCCACTTGAGGTACAGGATCTCTCCTTCTGAGTATATGATGAAGGATAGCAGATCCGATGCCTCCTAGGACTGTCCTTTCGCCTCTACTTGGTGCTTTTTTGGTAAATCTGTAACTAAAGCAAATCTTACCAAGATGTCTTAAGTCCCCAGTGTTCTGATACAGAGAAAACCACCCCCAGTAGCACTTCTTCTAGAACTTTTCAAGGAAGTAGGGAGCATATAACATTATTATTACTATTATTACACAGATCTATTACTTGTTCAGCACCTAAAGGGTTTGTAAACTGCTCTGAGACTCCTCCAAGTAGTGAAGGGCAGGGTATAAATCCAATCTCTTCTTCCTCTTCTTCTTCCTCTTTTTCCTCTTTTTCCTCTTCTTCTTAGACACTATAAAAATATTGAAATGTTTCACTTCAGAAATCTTACCACAAATCCTCAAGTCTTGCATAGCCCCAATCCTTGGCAGCTTCTAGGTAGTTGATTTTCTTATGCTGTTGTTAGACCTTCATTGCACATGAGTTTTACCACATATACTCTTGGCTCTAGAGCGGCTCTCCTGCCTCCCGAAAGGAAGAGATTGTGTGTCCCCCAGGCTGGCACTTTGAAGAAGACTGGAAAGTGGAGGTGAACCGTGCAGTGGACGATGCTGGTAAGTCATCTTTTCTGTTTTTGTTGCCAGGGTTGGTTCAAGGGAGTGTGCAGATTTGGCACTCTGGCTCATACCTGATCTAGTCTCTCAGAGGTATGTTTGAATATCCTTTTAGGTCTTCTCCTTGGGACCTTATAAGAGCACATTTCTTTGCTTAGGTTGGGAATATGGAGTTGGCATTCCACCCAATGACATCCCCCGTACTTGGCATGCAGCTGAGAAGACGTACCACACCCACCGGCGTCGGCGCTGGCTCAGGAAGCGCTGCCGTGACACTCAAGGCGAGACCCGAGAACAGCAAATGGCCTCCTTTCTCCGGCTGGTAACTAGCATGAGTTGTTGGCACTGACCTCTGAAATGGTGGCCAGGAGGGAGAATCACACTGACCATGTAGGTCCTAACTCCTTGATATACTGTTCTCAGGGTCTTTCCTGGGCCCCATCAAGCAGACATGCACTGTGATTGCCCAGCTGAAGTTTATATTATTCTAGGGGATTGATTTGGATCGGCAGCATTAAGGCTTCCACTTGTACCGTTTTCTCAGTCAGTAGCAACCCTGGGGAGCTGCTGTTTGCCCAGTCAGAGAAACTTATGCGTATCCCATCAGTACATGTTCAGATTCATTAAGTGGATTCTAACCCATGGAAGCTCATGCCATGACAGGGGTGCCATTAGACCATCCATCATTTTAGTTGTAAAAGACTTACATGGCTAGCCCTCTGTTTTATACCACTCAGGCCCTGCCTTTCCCCTAGCTCTGTTCAAGTCTTCTTTCTCCCTTTTCCTTTAGCACTCAGAAACGAAGTTCAGTGGCGAGGACTCCTGGGAATATGCTCCCCTCTATGGCTGGAAATTTCACCTGCGGCGGAGACCAAGTGATGTGTTTCGTCGGCGATGCTGGTGCAGAAAGCTCACACCCATCGTAGCTGGCCGTGTGGCTCCTATTTTTCTCTTGGAGGGTTCACTGGTAAGAAAAGGCAGGCATTATAGACACCATTCCCTCTAGTTGGTGTGGAGGTGCTTCCAGCAATTAAGGGAAAGTCAGCCACTTTCCTGCAAAGAAGAACCTTTTCTGGCATGTCCTCTGCCTGGCAGATGAAAATGGCTTGACATCTCCATGAACTGATGTCATTCAGGTATCTCCTGCATAGGGATGACAGCCACTAGGTGGGACCTGGGGATCCCCTGGAATTACAGCTCCTCCCCAGACTACAGAGATCAGTTTCCCTGGAGAAAATGGATGCTTAAAGGATGGACTGTATGGCCTTGTGCCCCACTGTGGTCCCTGTCCTCCCCAGGCTCCACTCCTAAATCTCCAGGAATTTCCCAGCCTGGAACTGGCAACCTTACCCCTCACCCCAGTGGTCAGGGGGGACCTGGCAACCCTGCTTCCTTTCATTTCCTATCAATGTAATCATCCTCATTATTAATTTAATAGTAAAGTGGATGGCTGATAGCTGTTAAAGCAGGAAAAAAAAAAAGGTCACTCACAGGCCAGGTAGGTGTTTTTCTCTGGAGTTGGGGGTTTCTCCAGGTATACAGAAAAGGACTTCTTTGTAAATTTAAAAAGCAGAGAATCCCTCCCCCACAACTCAAACTAAGCCTGATAAGGCCTGGAAATTCTCTAGAAGGCAGAGTTAGTGAAGTGACAAAAAGGAAAACAGGAGAAGAGGGTAGAAACTTGCCTGTTCAAACACTTGAAATGGGCCCCCTGTCTTTTTAAGCTTGTGAACACTTTAGGGATTGTGAGAAGGTGTGGTGAGTGCCATCCCAAAATCATTTCTGCAGGGCAGAGTCAAATCCAAAATGGCATCCATGGATGTGGAGCCAAAATGGCTACCTGAGATGGCCAAGCTCAATGCCTCTCTTCTCGGTTTGCAAAAGAATGGCATAAGGAAAATAAAAATAAATGAAGGCAAGTCTAAGGGGAAGGAGGGAGAGAGAAAGATATTGGGAATAAAAAGAAACAAAGGAAAGCCTGGGGGAAGCAAAGGTGGAAAACAGGGAGAATAAAAAGAAGGAAAGCCTGAAGAAAAAAAGGATAATGACTAGCAAAATTAGAATAAATTGTGCAGAATGGCAAAAAAATGAGGGGGGGAAACTACTTATGCAAAGAATCCAATTTGTGTAATGTGATCCTTTACATGGGTTGTGGAATTAAGCTTTTCTTGGCTCAGGATTTGCATTACTTGTTTGCAGAATTTCAGTTTTCTGTTTTAGGACAGAGTTGCCCATGACCCTAAATAAAATGTTTATGGTTTATGACTGTCCCCTCCTTAGGGTGTGGAAGCTGACAGCTTAGAGAAAACAAAAAGTATGTCTGGAGAGAAGAAAGAAGGTGAAGCAAAAGAACTGAAGAAAACCTCTTCTCAAAACCTGCTGAAGATGAACACTCCTCTCCTGTTCTGTATCTTCAGGAGTGAGTAGCCTGTTTGGAAAAGAACACAGAAATCTTGAAATAACAGTACCGATGCAACTGGAGGAAATTATGGACAGTATGGTTGGGTGGCAGAATTATTTATTTATTTATGTGTTGTCGAAGGCTTTCACGACCAGAGTTCATTAGTAGTTGTAGATTTTCCGGGCTGTATGGCTGTGGTCTTGGCATTGTAGGGCCTGACGTTTCGCCAGCAGCTGTAACTGGTATCCTCAGAGGTATAACACAGAAAGATGGAGTACTCTCTGTGTCAAGGTGAGAAGAAAAATGGTAGGCAGGTAATATATATCTACTCAGGAAGGTGGGGTAGGGCTCTTGTAGGAGTTCCCCAGGCTGTGACATGCTAATGGTGTCAGACTCCTACAACAATCAGTATTGTAGCTGGGGTGTGAACTGAAAAAGGATTACTGCATATTTGTTGACTATGGCAGGGGGATAGCAAGAAGCATGGCAGCCCAAGGGGTGCTCCCATCACACACCCCAAAATTTTAAGTAATGTTGCAGAGTTTATAGTCTTGGACTAGAATTTGATGGACTTGGGTTCAAATGGCCATTTGGCCATGAAGCTCACAGTGTGATCTTGTACGGGTGGCACATTCTCAGCCTTGCCTCCCACACAGAGTTCCTGTGAGGATAAAAAGGGGAGGAGATAATTGGCGCCCTGAGTTCCCTGGAGGAAGGGCATTATTTTCAGAATGGTTTAAGGAGCTGGCTCTGCAGTTACACTCAGTGCTGGAGAACAACAGCAACCTGTGAGACCAGCTCCAGAAACTGCAGTGGTTCTGCAGTGACAGTGACTGCCCCCCTCCCAAATTAGTTACTTTCTTCATGAGCAGATCAGCCCTTGTGGATGGATAACCGATTAAGTCAACCAGTTTCGGTATGTTTTAAGTGCAAGGGGATGTTTTAAGGGACTTCTCAGTGTCAAGCTGGTCTTGTGACTGGGTCAACATGTCCTCATCTGACTGCTTTTATGAATATTTCCTTTGACATCATGTGAAGTAATGACAACATTGGGATACTTCTGAGCATGTGTAGAGAGCCTTTCTCCCCCTGCCCATGAATTAGACACCCAGAATGAGGAAAGGGGGCTTCTGTAGGGGCTTGAGCACACATTTGCCCAAATGATTTTTTTTTAAGGTCAGGCTGGTTTGTTGGTTATACCTACACAGGAGGTTCCCACACATTTCTTCCAGTAGCCAGAGAGTGAGGGGTAAGCCGGGGATTGCCTTGGCTAAAAACTAGAGCTTCTGAAAGTCAGGGATGAGCAGAAACCCCTTTGAGAAATTATTTCCCTTAACTACAAATAACAACAAAGTGCATTCAACATAAACTGTACAAAAATGATCAAAAAGGTCCCTTGGAATAATTCTGCTCTTAACACAACTGCTGGAGAAGGTGTGAGTGTGTGGGGGGGGGGGGTTTTAACCTATCCCAGTTTCTTAATCAAAAACACCCTCTCACAGACTGCTTTTAGACCCAGCGGGGAGAAGAGGTATCCATTTTGTACCTGTCTTTTTCTGCCTTACCAGAGCTAAAAGTAGGGAGACCTTTTCTACTGGGAAAATAGGTACTACTAGGATTACCAGCTCTGGGTTGGGGGGGGGGGGTTGAGGAGGGGAAGGACATTGGGCAGGGCAGGGTTTGGGGAGGTGAGGGACATTTGCAGGGGATAATACCATGGACTCCACCGTCCAAAGCAGCCATTTCCTCCAAGGGTCTCGGTCACCTGGAGATCGATTTTAATAGTAGGAGATCTCTAAATGCTACTTGAAGGTAAGCAATCCTAGGTACTGCCATCTTCCCCACTGCTGCAGCCCCCCATCCATATTGGGGGGCCCTTGGCTTTTTTTTTTAGGGTCAAAGCATGCCTAAAGTTGTAGAATTCCAGCATCACATCTAGTCTGGCCCTCGTGTGCTTATCGTCAGAAGATGACACAAATTCACTTGAACTTCCAGTTTAGACAGAATGGTTTGTGGAGGAGGGGGAACAATTCGAACTTCATGTTTATAAGGTTGTGGTGGTGTGGGGAGAAGGATAATATTGCAAGGAATCAACTTAAGCAGGCCAGGAAGAGGCTAGGATATATGCAAAACCCTATTTATTTTTCAGACCCTGTTTATTACCAGCTACGCTGCTATATCTACCAAGCAAGGGATCTGACAGGCAGCAGCAGTAAGGGTTCTGCAGGTGCGTGACAAAGGGAAGGGTCCTCACCCTCCATTCCTTCCTTTCTCTCAATTTCTTTCAAGAATCCCTTGAGCCTGGTTGCCCTTAAATTCCCAGGTTGTTTCTCTGTGAAGCTGGCAAGGGAACCACTGAAAGCCATTTTCCTCCTCCCTGCCACCTTTTCAAATCAGCAGTGGGTATTTTCAGGAGTATCTATATTTCTCCCTCATTCTGTACACCCATTACCTATTATTATAAACCAAGTCAGTGGATCAGTACACAACATGCACAAGCCAAAGGCACAATCCTTTTACTTCAAGAAAAAGTGAATATTTGATTTGTGATAATACTGCTATAAATTACAACAGAGTTTTGTGTTTTTTTTAATCACCATGCCTTGTTACAGTTTAATCTTGACTGGACATTTGGACAGAGAAAGAAAATCTGAAATGTTGCCTCTGGAAACAGCAGTATAAATTTTTATTGGGTTTACTGTTATGGCTTTCCCCAGAGAATCTGGAGAAATGTAGTTTGGTGAAGGTTATGAGAATTCTTTGTTGTAGAGCCCTCATAAAACTACAGGTTCTCCAGGAGGAGGGTGAGATGATGATTAACCCAGTTAACAGTCAAAGCAGACATAGAGATCCATATGTATTTATATTCATCTGCCTACTGTTTCATGTGTAAAATGGAGAAGGGAAGGGTCTATTTTTCACAGAAAATGATATATATGAGGGGAATTAAATCCAGCTCTTCCACTGTTTTACCTCTGTACACTCTATTGTTTGAAGCATTTTCCTTCCACCATCCAACACACCCTGCCTTACTCATGGATTCCCCTAACACATCTCCATGCACTTTGCAGCGCAGGTACACCTTGTGTCTTTTTACAAAGTTATTCAACATATATGAGGCAAGGGAATGTACCTGTTTGAGTCCATAGTGATGACCTACCTATTCTTTGGCCTTTCCTCCACATTAGATCCTTTTGCCTATGTCTCCTTCCTTCACATGAGCCAGAAAACCAGGACCCTGTCTGGCACACTCCACCCATGCTGGGACCAAACCCTTATCTTTGAAAAGATCTTGATCTATGGAGACCCTTGGTCTGTTGAGCAGAATCCACCATTGGTGGCTGTGGAGATGTATGACTTCGATCCTGTGGTATGTATCGGGGTTTGTTTGCAGGCTTACTTGAACTAATGGGACCAAGTCAACGCTTGCATCTACCATCAGGATTCAGCCATTGTTAGGCTACCATGGTCCTGGCTTGTCCAGAAGGAATTCCCGGATGTATCACTCATAGCTTTTTGGTGGTTATAATGGTGGCCTATCATCATAGTGGTGAACCAAGAGAAAAGCTGGGATATAAATGTTATAATGGTCTGCTCCATTTCCTCACTTTATATTATCTTACCTTATATCTGATCAGGCCCCTGGTTAGTCTTAGCTTATTAATCCAGAGCATGTCTATCAGTTTTTTGATAGCTTCATAACCATTGTGTTGCCAACAGGCATCTACAGTACATATTGGTTTCTGAGCAGTTCTTAAATACAAAAAGCACTGGTAGCCCTCACTATTTCTTCCTTTTGGGGCCAGGCTGACTTGTTCATGGGAAGGTGCTTCTGTACACCAACAGTGTGCCTGGATCTCCAGCAACGTAAAGTACCCCGTCTCAGCACTCATCCCATCACCGATGGACAGAAAGCTGCAGGTCGTCTTCTAGCTGCCTTTGAGCTCCTGTTGGACAAGGTGAAAAAAAATAGGACATAGGACTTATACCAGGTTCTCTGGGGCTCCTGTTGAAAGCCACCACATCAGCAGGATGTTATAGAGTAAGACAGAAATCCTAAACAGGCCAGGTTCTTCTAGACTGTCTCTGAACTGCCAGATTACATTACAGATTGAAAAAGTATGCATGCACAGAAAAGCTCATACCATGAGTAAACCTTTGTTGGTCTTAAAGGTGCCACTGGACTCTAAGTTTGTTCTACCAGGTTATAAAACCAGCTCAGATTACAAGATCCCTGACCTACTAAATTCCGTCCTCATTCTACTCAGATACATACCAGTTTCCTCCAGGCTTCACATCAGCCCACCAGATTCTGCCGCAGTGTTGGTAGGCCTGGCTCCAACTACCTGGTCTCTCTTCAACCAATATATTTCCCTGAACACACACTGATGTACTACTGAATGCACTGCTGGGGGCAGGGACAGGCTGCTAGTTTCCCTCCAGTAAATTGCTGAGGGGCCTCTGTTTAGAGAGATGGACTTGCGAAGAAGCAGCTGTCCAGGACACCAGTCTTTGATATTAAAAATGGGAAATCCTAAAAACCAAGTTGTTTTATTTGCTAAGTTATGTATTTAAGATGCTGTGTCTACTTCAAAAGTACTCCAGGTAGCTGCCCTGACCTGGATAGCCCAGGCAAGCCCAATCTCATTGGATCTCGGAAGCTAAGCAGGGTCAACTCTGGCAAGTACTTGGATGGGAGACCTTGAAATACCAGAGGCAGGGGCAGGCTTTATTCAGCCACCTCTCTGAGTATCCTCCAGGCCCCCAGTAGGGCTCAGTCATCAGAGGTCGCCATGACTTCCAGGTGTGTGAGCACACACACAGATTCTCACATGCACATTCTCACATGCACATGAAAAATACAAAAAAAAGATACTCCAGTTAGCTAACAATAAAAGACAATAAAGACATAAAACATACAATTAAAAAAAAATAAAATTTAAAAATTAAAACCATGTATTTCAGAAAGCTGTAACCCTTAGATGTGATTTATAGAATAGGCAGACAAGATGGGCTTAACAGGGAGCCTAGGCAGCATGGAAGGGTTGACAATTGGGGCACCGCTGCCGAGAAGGCTGTCTTTACAATAGCCTTCTTCATATAGGTTGCTTAACATTCCCCAGTCCCAAAATGTTTAGGGTCTTATCAGTCTTATCCATCAATGCCAGCACTTAGAATTATGCCCAGAAACACTCATCATTAAATCAGTAGGAATATATAGGGTTGATCATAAATTAAGAAAAGTTCCTGTTACTGGGTGAGTGTACCTGGGTACACAACCTTATAGGCATTCAATAAAGGGTTTTTCTCTGGGATTATCTCTATTGCCCTCCAAGATCCTCAGGTTTGAGTAAATGGGATACCCAAAACCAGGGTAAGGGCAGGGATCAATGTCTCATGTACAAAGCTACAAATGGAGAATGTGAAGTCTCCGATTCTTTGCTCTAGGCACCCCTTAATCAGGCTGGCATTTGGCCCTGTTGGGTTGGCCATACTCAAAGAAAGGAAACTAGAAAGAAGAAAAAGGACTGGATTCTACCCAAAGTGCAAGTTCCCTTTTACTTCAAAGTGAGATTCCTTCATCCTTCTGATCAGCCCAGTCTAGTTTCTCAGCCAATTTCCCAGCTCCAGCATTTTGCCAGAGCTGGGGAGCACTGAATTGTCTTAGTCCTGGAGGGAGTTTCTGTTCTGGCTCCAAAACAGTCAGACTCCTTCTAGTACCTGAATCTGTAGGGCAGAGGAGAAGGTTAAAAAGTAATCCCCCTCTGCTTGCTGCTTCACAGAGAGAGAGAGAGAGAGAGAGAGAGAGAGAGCTGCATCCTGTTCGGGTTGCTTTGCCTTCTCTCTCTTTGTTTTAGTGAGGGGGGTAGGCCCTCTGCTATGTCTAGCACCTAGAGCCAGGACCAGCTACACCAGTGAGTAAGTTGATGTCATCAAGACAATCAGGATGTGAAGGAATGGACTCACAAGCATCACTCTCTCAGGTTCCGAGGAGCTTAGAAAAGTTCCATGGCCATCCCAGGTCTCTGCCAAAGAACACTACCCCTTTCTCTTACTTCCTGGGGTACCAACCTCTCTGTGTAGTATCCACTGGTACAAATAAACCTCAAAGAGTATCTTCTTCTAGATGGATTTGTACAATGCACTGCCATTTTAAGCTCTGCCTAGTTGTTACATCTTCCACTTCCTCATACTAGGGAGCACAAGAACAATCTATTTCACTTTCATGTTTTCCAGCTCTCACATTCAAAGGATGGTGAGCTCAGTCACTACCCCTCTTTTTTACTACTTTTTGGAATACAGAATAAGCATGGTGTAATGACAGAACTCAGGCTCCAAGCATTCAAAATATTGAAAGTTTAATAAACAATTAAAAAGAGTCCATATGGTCTATGCAAGCATCAGGCTGAGAAAGGATACAAAGAAAAGGTGGAAATATGCAATACTCTAAACCCTAGATTTAAACAATATTTAATTAGGATAGCCTAATAATTCCGGAAGCTGCAGCATTTGAAAGTCAATCATTGCCTTAATTCTCAGAGTTGGGACTTCTCCCCATTTTCCCTCTGCACATGGTCAAGATGGAGTCCTGATGTAAAGGTTTAGTCTTTCATAACTACAGCAAAGACCCAGTGTAAGAGCATGAGAAAGCTTATGTCCTGAGAATGTATAATCTCCCCTTTAGAGTCTGTCCCCCTCTAGGATGATTCTCAATCTTCCTGGCCCTAGAGGCTTTCCTAGTCTCTGTTCTTTAGGTGTGACAAACTAGCAGAGGTCAATAGTAAACACTTTGTTTGATTCTGGCCAGGTCCATTTGCATCTTTAAGCACTGAAGTGTTCTGTGCTTGGAGTTTGAAGAAGCATGTTTCCTTCATCCCTGCTGCTGATTTGCATTAAGCCTTCTGTGGGATGGATACAGTGTACAGTGTAAACTCAATATTTAACAATATAGATGTGATTCTATGGTGGAAGGCCACCCATATTGTGAAATATCAGATACTCTGGAATAATAGTAACTTGTTAAAATCTTAAGACAATGGCCAGCAGTTTTTGTCCCAGAAAAAAAAAGATAATTAGAAAAATTGTGCCTTCAAATGGTGCTGTTTTTGCCTTCAGTCCCAATCCTATGGGAAGTCACTCAGCACATATTCCACTACTATGTTCTTTCTTTCATTTTCTATGGGGATTGTACAAAAGAATTTCCCAAGTAAATTGTTACTTGTTTCTCATTGAACAAATGGAAATTTGTCAAAGGCTGGAGACAGGCAACAGCTTGGGGGGGGGTGTTCAGGCCCTTTCTGCACTGACAGCTTGCTCCGAAGAATCTGAGGAGTCAAGCCTTAAGGGCTGACCTCGCAATTGCACGCATTTCCTCTGCACTGTTTCCCCCACCCCAGTTTATTTATTTGTGTATCCTGTATGCATTCTGCATCTACTAGCAAAAGCCACATTTTTTGAGCTAACTTGCTGCTTTGTCTACAATGAAGAGAATCACAGTAAAAGGAGATTTGGTAACTGGGGTAATAGTGTGCTGGAAGTGGTCTGAATGTAGATTCCTGTAAAACAAATGCAGAAACAAGAAAAAGCCCCAACTCAAACCAGAAGTGAAAGCCAGAGGGAATGCAGAACAGAAGAATAGGATGCGGTCAGAAACTGAGGCAAAATACAGGTGCAGAAAGGGCCTCAGAGAGCTGAAGGCAGATTAAAAGAGGGATTGCTGCTTGGGGTATGCACGGTTATCCCATTTTTGCTGCTGGTAAATAGGTTTTTCACACAGTTTTTGTATAGGTTCCCAAGTTTGTTTGGCCAAAGATGACAATGGAGCAAATGGAATGAACATGCATGCCACTGGAAATGAAACCTCTTTCAACTCTCACTAAAATGATTATCTATGCCTGGACAAGGGTGGAAACTCAACCCATTCAAGACTAGTAGTGTGGGGAACAATAGAGGCTGAACAATGGTGTAAAAGTTGGAAATCGGTTAAATATATGCGAGCCATAGCTTATAAGGAAAATGTATACAAGATGGTACACAGATGGTATTGGTCCCCAGATAAAATTGCTAAATGTTATCCGGGCAGTTCCAGCCAGTGCTGGAAGTGTAATGCTAAAGTAGGGACCTTTTACCATATGTGGTGGAATTGTAGCAAAATACAAGGCTATTGGAAAATGATACACCCCTCAAGAGAAGATCTAGCATTTAAAATGTTAGAACTAGCACAAATGGATGATGTGAGCCTGAGGCTACAAAATAAGAATGAAAAGGTACATGATAAAAGATGGACAAAAGTATATGTATGGATAGAAAACTTAGTTGATGGTTAATGACTCTAATGTATGGATAAATGTATATGTGGAATGTAAATAATGCTTATAACAAAAAATAAAAACTTTATTTTTTTTTTTAAAAAAGACTAGTAGTGTGGGCCTCCCTTCAACAAAAATCCCAACTTCCCCCTGCAGGATGAAGCCTTGGGAAAGCATCCTCCACCAGCGTGGAAAGATGGGGTGTTCACCATCCCTAAAACAATCCGACCCGTCTTGAAGCTGATGGCCATTGAGGTGAGCACAACAGTGTAGGCCTTGAGCCTAGTAGCTCTCTGGTGTGCGAGTTGGTTTTTTTTATGGGCTGTATTATGACTGGAGCAAAGGCTGAAGAGCCAGCAAAATTGGCTTTGCTCACTGGGTCACACCTTCAGGATCCAGTGCACAGGCAAGAGGCTCCTTAGTGCCGTGCCCCCATTTTGAACAGTAAGAAGGACGCTTTGGCAGGGAGTTGGTGTGGCTGTGATTGATATGTATAATAAATGGAGTCTTTTATAATGAGGGTTATACAAAGGAGTAAAAGGGGGTGGGCCACATCAAAGCCCTAGATACCAGTTCCTTCTCCATCCATGTTGTACATGGTTCTATAAAAGCGGGAAATGGACAGTTGGTGTAGCCATAGGAATGTGATTTCAAGTGCCAGTGGGAAGGACAGATGAATGGACCATTACCTTGGCAGTGTATCTACAGTAGTTGCTTCTAGAGGGTTTTGAACGCCATATGTTGCAGATAGAGCCACAATAGTTCCTTTGATAATTGAGCCTCTTCCTATCTCTTTAGCCAGCTAGGTCCAATTCCAGGGTTTGACACTTGATAATACCAAACCGTTAGGAGCTGTGGTGGCTCAAGTGGTTAAGACGCTGAACTGCAGGCTGAGGAAGGTCGGTAGCAGTGTATCTACAGTAGTTGCTTCTAGAGGGTTTTGAACGCCATATGTTGCAGATAGAGCCATAATAGTTCCTTTGATAATTGAGCCTCTTCCTCTCTCTTTAGCCAGCTAGGTCCAATTCCAGGGTTTGACACTTGATAATACCAAACCCTTGGGAAGTGGTTTTTTGTATTTAATTTGTGTGTGTGCGTGTGTGAATGTGAATATAGGAACAAATATTGCTAAACATACAAATTAATTGCTTTACATTTTTTATACATGTGTACAATATAAACAAAAGCAAAGCACGCAGCCAAGTGATTGAAAGATGGAAGGCTGAACTATGGGGTATTACTGGAACTCTCTTCTACCACAATTGATTAACTGGTTTAAACACATTTTGCCCACACCACTGTAATGCAATGGCATATCACCAGAGTGTTAAAGGGCATTTTGTCAACAAAAGGATTTTGTTAATATTATATTGGAACTCTTGATTTCAAAATAATATCTACTCGCTTTTTGGAATTAAAACTTTAAAAAATAAGATACTAAAACAGAGACAGTAGAGGAGAAGACGGGAGAAGAGCTGAGATAGGCTAACTCCTAGTTTGGTACTAAAACAAATCAACAAACTTCTGCCAAATAAGTTTTCAGACCTCTCTCTTTTTTGAGTCCATCTTTTAAAAATATTGATTATGGCTTCCCTGCAGATCCTGGCTTGGGGCCTCCGAAACATGAAGACCTTCAACCTGTTGGCTGTCTCCTCTCCAAGTCTCACTGTGGAGTGTGGAGAGGAATCTATTGAAACTCCGATCATCTTGAACATCCATGAAAACCCCAATTTTTCAATTAACATCTTTCTCATGCATGTGGTGAGCAGCCTTATTGGCCAGTAGGGGGCAGGAGAGATAATTTGCAAAAAGTCTTTCCCTGGGTGTTTGTTCACAAGCAGATATCATAAACAGACTAAATCTCCATCCTGTTCTCCACAGTGGTCAACCTGATGGCGCCCCCCCTCAAGGCTACAATCCTGTGCACCCTTATTTGGGAACAGGCTCTGGCTGTGTTTGTATTCTTCCATGGTGGCATTAGATGGAACTCAGTTTTTAACTGTTGACACTCATTAATACAAAAATCTTCACATCGCCTCTGCTCATTTTAAGCTATTGATAGTCAAGAACCTGGAAGTGGTTTCATTTGACACAGTACAATAGCATTCCTACTGCAATACCAAAGTTCAAGGATCTCTGTGCTAGGGCTTGAACCAAAGTTACAGGAAGTTTCCACTGCAAACACATAGAGGTAGGTTGTATTGTTTCATTGTACATAGGTCCCACTGTAATTTGCTTCATGCATTCCACATTGATCTCCCTTAGTACCTACCTGTTGATGAAGATTATGCGCCTCCCATTGAGCTGAAAGTGATCGATCATAGAGAATTTGGATACAAGCCAGTGGTGGGCCAAGCGACCATCCGGGCTCTGAACCAGTACTTCTGTGATCCTTGGGAAGAGAGAAAGCCCCATACTCTCCCATTTAGAGGTAACTGCTATTTGTAATTTCCTTGCCTGGCTCAAGGCACTAGGTTTCAGTACTGCAAGATTTGCTGGGCTGAACTAGATTTCTGCAGCAGACATTGACTAGGAACCTGTCACTGAAAAACACCTGCAAAGTGGGGGTGGGGGTTGCAGCAGAGAAGTGGTAAATGAGGCAGGGGGTGCTTAACCCTTCCTCACCCACCTTTTTTCCATCTGTGGCCCTATCTCTGCCACTCACCCTGTTATGTCTGGACATGAGCAATCTTCCACTTAGGCTTAACTGCTGCAGCTGCTAGTAGCCAGCATAAAGAGGCATGCCTGGACTTGTCTGGCAGGCCACCTAGATGGAGAGTGGGAAGGCTTGTCTGGCCAGGCCACCTAGATGGAGCTTGAAGCCCCAGAACAAAGGCAAACAGGATCCTGGAACCTGCCTGCAGATTGGCCCCTGATGGCAGCCAGCCAATCTGGAGCCTAGAGGCCATTTGAACTCACCAATTGCATGGGGGCTGGGAGTGGCTTAGGTGTATATAGTTAGGGCAGTTGCCCCATGTAAAGCATTCCTGTTGAGATGCAATAAACTGCTGCTTGTTGAAATCACTCTGCCTTCGCCTCTGCCGTGTTAAACCCACTGTTTAACACACCCACTGCTTTCCTTGTGATGCAGAAAATACAGGCCTGAGACCAGCCCCACTCTCTTTTGAAGTTGTTCAGAATGAGGATTCATGCAGGGGAAGAGCAGGCTGTGCAAAAAGACTTACACTGGCTCCTGATCTGCACCGGGGCTTAGATCAAAGTGCTGGTTATTACTTTCAGAGCCCTACACACTCTGGGATGTTTTTATCACAAGGAACACTTACTATTATGTGAACCTGCCCAGTTCATATTCTACTCTGTGTGCCAGTGTTATCTAAGCTCAGGTGGGTGGCCACCTCAGGAAATATCTTCCCTACAGATATTCAGTGGTTGCCAAGGGCTTTGTATTCATTATGCTTTCCTAGTGTGTTTTGGGGAAGAAAGGTGGCATGATATAAACCCAGATCTCAGAATCTAAGCAGAGTCAGTATTCGGAAGGAAGACTCTGTGGAGGAACATAAGAACATAAGAGAAGCCAATGTTGGATCAGGTCAATGGCCCACCCAGTCCAACACTCTGTGTCACTAGGGTTGCCAACCCCCCCGGTTTGCCAGGGGTCCCCCGTTTGGGGGGGGGTTCTACCCGCCGCCGGCCAGATGGCCAGCGGGGGAAGCCCCACCCCCAATTTACTATTATGTGAACCTGCCCAGTTCATGTTCTACTCTGTGTGCCGGTGTTATCTAAGCTCAGGTGGGTGGCCACATGAGGCAGGTCTTTTTCTACCCCAGGTAATATCTTCCCTACAGATATTCAGTGGTTGCCAAGGACTTTGTGTTCATTATGCTTTCCTAGTGTGTTTTGGGGAAGAAAGGTGGCATGGTATAGCCTGGACTTGTCAGATCTCAGAATCTAAGCAGTCAGTATTCAGAAGGAAGACTCTGTGGAGGAACATAAGAACATAAGAGAAGCCAATGTTGGATCAGGCCAATGGCCCATCCAGTCCAACACTCTGTGTCACACAGTGGCCAAAAATAACAGGAGGAAGGCAATGGCAAACCACCTCTGGTTCTCACTTGCCTTTGAAGCCCTTTGCTGGGGTCACCATGAATTTGCTGTGACTTGTCAGTACTGTACATACAAACACACAAACAATGTGTTTTTAATAAGGGGGGGATTGTTTCTGTTGGTTTCACACTGGTACACTCTCTTAACTGCTTCTGTTGGTGAGTGAGGGAGGGAGATAAATGATTTGAGAATAGCAGACAACAAATAAAAATATTATACATTTTTTGTCAGAGACAATCTGTTCTTGTGCATTTCTAACACAAAGGCTTTGAGCTTCCTATTAATTTCATGTTCTCTTTATTTCTTCTTCTTCACCGAACAGCCATTTCTAAGGGAAAGATAAAAGGGGTGAGTGTTTTCTCTGGCTTGAAGTCATATCCCTTGTCTCGTTAAGCGTTTCCTTTCTTCCTTACAGATGGTATCATAGCTTTATTTTATGTATTTGTTTAGCATGTTTTAATCAGACCACTGGTCCACAAATATCTGTGTTCTCTACTCAGTCTGGCAGTGGCTCTCCAGGGTCGCAGGTAGAGGTCTTTCAATGTCACCTACTGCCTGGTCATTTTAACTAGCGATATTGAGGACTGAACATGGGACCTTCTGCAGGCCAAGCAGAGGTTGTTCCACTGAGCCACATTCCCTCCCCGTGGCCTAGCATCATTGAGTTGATTGAGGAAGTGGCCCATCACATCATCTCAGCATTGCCTGGGATATCACAGTAAACTCCCAAGATAGGGTTGGAAGCAGCAGCACAGTTCTTTCCTTGTGTGATCATCGGGTTTTACTGCATTCGTCACTCACGGGAAGAACTGAACCACTGCAGTCCCTACTCAAGGCCCTGTTGCTCCCCAGATTTCTGACAACACAGTACAATTTGCCTGCTGAGGAACCACAACATATCTTAGAGAGTTGAGGAGTACTTTCTTGTCATATTGCCAGCCTATATATGACATGGGCCATGTGTGTTAGACCTCATCATAGGTCCTTGCAAATAAAGTGCCCTTCTAGGAGTATGCCACAAACTCTTTTGCATTGGATTAATAACAGCAGAGACGTTGCCCTCCCGTGCAGGATTCATTTATTTTTTATTCTTTTTTTAGAGACCAAGCAAAACAGTCTCCAAGTTGTGGTTCTGGAAGAAGGAAAAAAAGGAGCAGGTGAGTTATGCTGCCTTGGGTAATATTTGACTTAGACACAGCTGTGTTCTAATCGACCAGAAAGCTCAGAAGCCAGTCTCTGATTTAATCTACCATCTGATCTGAGAAGCAATGAGGGCATCTCCCTCTTCTGTGTTATAAACATGGAAATGTTTTCATTTGACACAATGCAATACCAAAGACACATGGAGAAGCGAAGGTGGATTTCCCTGCTGTGTCTCATTTGTCCCAGCATTCTGTGGCTCAGATCCTGCAGATCCCTGGGTACCTTGGTAGTATGAATTCATATTCATCCTGATTTATTTTAACAGTGGCCATATTACTACTAGTTTTCTATAGCCTGGTGGTATGTAACAGAACTTTAAAGAAAAGACAGGAAGTTGCAACACAGTTTTTAGAAGCTGGAGATGAAGACCAAGTAATTAATTCATCTGTGACTTGAGAACACCTCCCACTGCTACCAGATTTTATCTCCTGCCCCTTCCTCCAAGAAACTACTGGTAGCATCTTATGGATTTTCCTCTCCTCCATTTTACTGCCATAGCAATCTTGTGAGGAGGGGAGAGCTGAGAAGGAGTGACTGGCCCATGGCTATCCACTGAGGTCTAAGACAGAGGAAATGAGCTGTTCTGTCCATAAAATGCAAACTGTACATTCACGCAGCCTCAGTTTGCCTTAGAGTTTGCAGAGTGCTAAGTGCTAATAACAAACTTCCTACTTTGTTATTAACGTTTTATATGGCAGGAGATCTTTTCTCCTTGTAAAATGCTGATAACGAGCAATGAGATTTCGTTCAGCAAAACCTAACAGAGATCGCAGAATTAAAGCCCCTTTCTCTTACCCATATAGCCCCAAGGCTAACTGAAATTGCAAATGGCATTTTGTAGACGAATCACGTTATCTCGGATCACAGTATCTCGTCTGTTTGAGCCTTGCTTTCCATGGGGATTTGAACCTGCAGTCTACCCTGGCCTAGTCCAACACTGGCAGTGGCCTCTCTTACCCATATCGCCCCAAGGCTAACTGAGATTGCAAATGGCATTTTGTAGACAAATCACGTTATCTCGGATCATGTTATCTTGGATCACAGTGACTTGTCTGTTTGAGCCTTGCTTTCCATGGGTATTTGAACCTGCTGTCCACCCTGGCCTAGTCCAACACTGGCAGTGGCAGTGCTGCACTGCACTGGCTCTCTTACATTAAGATATTGGCCAAGATCAGTCAATTATATCTTCTTAGCCCAGAGAGATGAATGTACTCTTGCACCACTCTCTTTCATTTCAATGGGGCCTGCACAGAAGAATTTTCCAGTTATTTGTTTCTGTTGTCCATTAGTGATGGTGCTTAGATTAGGTGATTTTTCCCCCCATCTAAGACGTCAAAAAGTCTGAGGTTGTACCTGAGGCCTGCATCTATAATAATTCCACATGCACACAGAGAAATGTACCCTTCCACCCATAAGCCAAATAAGTCTGACCTTTGTCTGGCAAAGCTCTGCGGATGAGCTAAGCGGTTCAAATCCTGCAGGGCAAATCCATGGTAAGGGCATTGTAAGGCTACTGTTGCACCGAAAGCTTTCAATATGAACACGACCCATCACAGCTGCTTTTCCTTCTCCCTTAGGAGGAGGCTGCAGCAGAGGAGGAGGAGGAAGTTGACTGGTGGAGCAAGTATTATGCAACTGTGGGAGATCTGTCAAAGAGCGGACACTACCTGGAGAAGGGCTATGATACTATAAAGGTGGGCATGTGTTACAGAATGGCAGGAGCTGGTATGTTCTCTAACCCACCTTTGCTGAGAAGGGAATTTGGAGAATCGGCAGGAGGGAAGCCACACTTTTGCCCTCTTCTGCATTTGTCAATTCTCCCCTGCAACTGCACCCTTCCCAAAGCTATTTTTTCCCCAGCTAGGCTTACTTATGGGTTTTGGAGCCTAGTTAGGCAGAGATGTTGGCGAGCATTTGCAGGGAAGAATCGGAAACACGGAAAAGATTCAACACCCCTTTTCTGTCCACAAATTCTCCACTGTAAATGCTGTACACCCTTGGATTTGCCACAGGACTGGGGGGCTTCTGCCTTTCTTGTTGTCATGTGATGTGAAGCCTCAACAGCTCACTTAGAGGCTGGCTGCTGGTCTGCAGCGGTGGGATTTGTGGGGCCCAAGTGCCCAGAAAAAGGCACCTAAAGTCCGAGCCTGCATACCACCTGTGCAGACAGTCCATATCCTCTCTGCCCACTTCCATATCCTCTCTGCCCACTCCCAGATCTATAACTGTGAGCTTGAGGAGATGCCAGAGTTCCGTGGCTTGCAAGATTTCTGCCAGACCTTTCGACTGAACCGGGGAAAGGTGAAAGATGAATCCATTGAGGACCCCATGGTGGGGGGAGAGTTCAAGGTGAGAACTGACCCTACAGTCTGTTTTCTAATCTAACTACAAAAATCAGAAAAAGTGATACGCCAGATACGATCCATAAATTGTGTGATAGGCTTGTGAAGTAGAATTGCCATTCCCCCCTGAAAAGTACTGGGTTCGCCGCATGGAGGACTCGGACGACGACATGCTGTAGCACACGTTTATTGTACTTCACATAGACAAAGACTAACTCTAACGGCCAACAGGGCCCACTATATACATATCCACCAGCAACCCCCACCCCCACTCCCATTGGAGGGTTTAAATGTCCCGCCAAGGTGGCTATTGGTTGAGGCTGGGGAATCCAGGATCCGAAGTTTCCTTTGTTTTCGGATCCAAGCTCTGGCCTGTCCGCAGACCCCTGGAGGCGGTCCATGTACATAACACCCCCCTAGCCTCTGAGCCTTTATTAACTGCACAAAAAGTAGGAAAACTGCATCTGATAGCATCTTCAAGCCAGGAAAGGTTTTGTCTGCTGAATTTCTTGCATCTGATATGCGGCTGTTCAGTATGCAGGATCCTTGCCCTCGGTGGGTGCTGTGGCACACCAACCGCTTACATTAAATTCTGCTGTGTTTGCAGGGGCTTTTCCAGATCTACCCACTGCCAGAAGACCCAAATGTTCCACCTCCTCCACGCCAGTTTCAAGAGCTTCCCGAAAGCCTCCCCCAGGAGTGTCTAGTTCGAATCTACATTGTCCGGGCTTTTGATCTCCAGCCAAAGGATAGAAATGGACTGGTAAGGAGGGTTTCCAACACTGCCTTGGCAATTGCTGGGAGATTTGGGGGGCGGTTCCTGGGAAGGTTGGAGTTCAGGGCTGTAATCAGGATTTGTGACTTGGGGGCATGTAAATAAGTTAGGGGGCACAATGTCAGGAGCGACAAAAGAGTAAAATGTTTTTAAAAGTGATGAGAGTGAGAGGGCTGGAGTAGGGACCAGATGTGCTCTGTGGCATACCTCTCTCACAGCCAGCCAGAGGTACACCGCTGGCAGGCAGAGTGGGGCAACGGCTCAGCTTGGCGTGGCCATGACATGCATGAAAAATAAAATAAACTGGCTGGTTGGGAAGTTAGGAGGCCTGGGCAGTAAGTCAGGGGGTGGGGTCTGGCCCTGAGACATAGGCGTAATCTTCGTGGGGGCGGCGGGGCTTCAGCCCCCGCCGAAATTTTCAGGAAGCTGCTCAGCCTCCCCCGGGAGCCACCCTTGCTCCTAGCAAAGCAATGCCTCTGGCCCAGCCCCAGCCCCCCCCGGGAAATTGGAAAGTCTACACCCTTGCCCTGAGATGCCCCACTCTAGCTACAGGCTTGGTGGAGTTTGGTGAGGCTGTGATGTCACTTTTGAGTGATGCTCTAAGCTGCCTCCCTGTGGTCTTTACCACAGAGACCAGGGGGAAATCCTTGAGCATCACTATGTGGAGGCCATTTTTTTTCTTCCCCTCCTCAGTTTCTTAGGGGTAGGAAGCTGGGTCTGCAGGCTGGTAATTCCCTTCCCCAGACAGGTAAATGGGAGGCCTATTGGTAATACGAACTGTATTCCTGTACTAGCCTGTAAGTATTGCTCCACATCCCCAAGTTCTCAGGGTAGCCTTTTGCTTGTGGGGAGACCTGAGGTGAAGAGGCAACTCTTTTCTTTTTTTAAATAGTAGTGGGGAGAGTTTGGGAGACACATTATTGCATTCAGTATACATACCATTTCTTCCAGGGAGAGCCTTGGAAAAATAGTTCTGCAAATTTGCAGCATGATTCAGTTTGAAAAAAGAAATAGTCAGCTGTGTGGGGTGTAGCCTTCCTAGCACCTTCCATTTCACCAACACACGTACTCTGCCCTCAGATATCAGATCAGTTTTGCTTTTTAAAGATTTCTGTTCCAGTATCAAGGGTGAACATATATATATATATACATGTGCCATGGAAAATAAAATTATTTTAAAATGTGGACAAACCCCACTGAATTGTGGGGGAAAGGCCAATGGCTGAGCGAGCATTTGACTTGTTGGAATGTCTGACTGGCATACACACTTTGGAACCAAGCTCATATACCATGAGGGAAACCTCTTCTCTACCTATTATGGCCCATTCTGCATCTAGAATTTGCCCCGTTGTCTTACCAAACCCACACTGGAACAAAAAAAGATGCAGCTCAAAACCACATTCAAATACCCCAGACCAACACCATACTGACCGCAGAGTCACCCCTGAGCAGACATAAAACGGCCATAAATCTATGCAGATGGTACCATAAAATGGAGAGATCACAGGAAATGAAACCGGCATGCAGTGTGGAGGCTACCATAAAATCTGACAATCAAAGAAAGTGAAAGTGGCATGCAATGTAGAGGGGAATATCTGTTCCAACGTGGGTTTCGTAGAACAACGGAGCAAATGCTAGATGCAGAATGGGCCTATGTCTTCATTGTTGACAGTATGAATCTGTGCAGTTTCTGTCACCATCATCCCCTTTCTTGTTCCAGTTCATGGGCATGCATGTGAAAAGAGCATTATGCCAGTGAAGTGGAAATTGTCTCCTAATGATCTATTTTTCCCGCTGCAGTGTGACCCCTACATCTGGATCAAGCTGGGGAAGAAAAGGCTGGGGGAAAGCGATGCATATATTGCCAACACCCTCAATCCTGTCTTTGGAAGGTAAAGTCCAGCAAGACAGATTCCAGAAATGCTGGAATGTCTATCTCTTTCTTGTGTCTGATCTCTTTGCCCACATCTTGGCTAATGCTGTTCCCCACTCATACAGTAGATAGATAGTATGAGAAAGTACAGAAACCTGAAGTGGCAAGGAGGCACCTTGGTACCCTTGGTACCCTGCAGAGCAGGAGATCCAGAGTCAACAACAACATGCTTCTGTGTGTCCCACAACTCAGTGACAAATAGGTAATCATGTGGAAGAATATGGGACCACACTATTGAGAGACTCAGTGGCCACTCTACCCCACTTCTCCTGAAACTTCCAAACAGTCTTCAAAGGAAGTCACTCACACATCCCTAGTGCCAGTATGTTATCTTTGGGGGACTCAAGAAGTGTGTGTGTGGAGCAATGAGATAGACTAGTAGGAGGAAAACATAGGTTTCGTTCTGGATTTTGCCGCTGGTTGACCTTTGGCCTGTCACTTTCTCTCAGCCTTATCTAACATACAGATTTGTTGTGAAGACAAAATGAAGAAGTGAGCCACATAAGCCACCCTGAGCTCTTTGCAGGAACAAAAGTTCAGAAATGTGATAGATAATGGAAAGACAATTAATGACAAGTTTGGTGTAGTGGTTAAGTGTGCGGACTCTAATCTGGGAGAACCGGGTTTACTCCCCACTCCTCCACTTGCACCAGGCTGGATGACCTTGGGCAAGCCGTAGTTCTGGCACAGCTGTTCTTGAAAAAGAGCAGTTTCTGTCAAGAGTTCTCTCAGCCCCACCTACCTCACAGGGTGTCTGTTGTGGGGAGGGGAAGGGAAAGGAGTTTGTAAGCCGCTCTGAGACTCCTTTG
>NW_015164186.1:179052-206886 GCF_001447785.1 Gekko japonicus
GTCTACAGCTCAGCGTCTTAACCTCTGAGCCATCACAGCCCCTCAGGTGTTTATTAGGGGTGTGCAAAAAAAATATTTTTAACCAGTATTTTTCAGATCGGGTCTATCGAACCACCCAAGAAGTCAGGATTTCCAAAAAATCCCAGATCTTAATACCAGTACAGGATTTGGACCTGGGATTTTTCGTAAATCCCAAATTTTTTGGGGTCCAATAGACCTAAGAAAAAATTTTTTAAAAAAAGCCAGTGCAAAGCTTTTGACTGTGATGAGAAATCTGAAAAAATGTGGCCACTGCATGGTGAAATCTTGTAAAACAGAAGGGGCTGGACAAGGCTTCCACGTGTGTGGGGCAGAGCTAGAAGGAACAGAATGCATTTATGCAAAATGAGTGCATAATTATGCATATAATTTGGCATATTTGGTTCAGATTGAAGAATTTGGGGCTGCCAAAAATATTTCTACATGGTGGGACATCAGCATCCCTCCCATAGGACCAGTACTGAAGTCATGTGGTAAAACTTTGCCATTTGAGGACGCATGTAGAGTGTTGTACATTTTTGTGCTTCTTGATCACTCTCCTTGCATATAGAAAACTAGTGTGTTGATCTAATCTAGCCTCTAATTTTCATTCTGTACACAAGGAATGTTATCCAATGAGGGAATATTCAAGTTTGCAACACACACACACCAAACTTGAAGTGGTACAGTCCAGGAAAAGCTATACCACTTCATTTTGGGTAAGCTGGACCGTACTGCCATGTCTCCTGTTCCTTAATCCTTTTTCCACCCCCACCCTCCACCATAGTTCTGGTCCTAGCCAGTGGCGAGATCAGCTGACTCCCAGCGAGCTCTTGGAGCATTTTGTTCGAATCAAGAACATACCAATGCCAGAGATCAGCGAAGATGGCAACAAAGCCACTTTCATGGACAGGACTTTCCAGCTCTCTGACTTTGGTGAGTCACTCAATATATTGCTCCAGAGGGAGGGAGGCAAAGGATTTGAGATCCCCTGAACATGGTCCTAAGTTGCATTCTGACACCCACCTAGCGGGCAGAGAAAAGCACTATCCGGCCCTTCCGGCAGATGGCGCAGCTGTACTGCCGGGGTCCACCTTTGCCTCCATTGAAGGAGGAAGGGGCGACATGTATGCTGGGACAACTACATGACTCACGGGGGTGGAGCTGGCGTACTAACAGCCGGCTTCGCTCCCGATTAACCAGTTCTTGCGAAGAGCTCTTCGCAGGTCATTTGGGTGCGTTGGCCAAGGGTTAGTATAGTATGGTCTGCGATGATTCCCAGGAGGGGATTCCCAACCCCAGGTCATTACCTCCCAGGTGCACCACCAGCACATCGGGGGGAAGGTGCATGGGCCCCTGAAACAATATAGACAGGAGGCCCACCCAGTGAAGGCCATGGTGCCCCCGCCATTCAATGGTGGCCCACTGACTGAGGCCCAGCTGAGATCCAAACGCAGTTCTCCGTGCCCAATGTGCTCCCCAGAAGACAAAGCTGTGGCCACAGAGGAGAACCCGCTTCCTCTCAATGGCCCCAATATGACCTAAGAAGGAAACAACAGTTAACCCACAGAAAAAAACACATGAAGAGGAAACAGGGGCGGACCTAGAGGGGAATGACCGTGTACCCCCTAAGAGGAAGGAAAGGGACGCTCATAAGACTTATAGGCAGCGGAGTGTCACCTACCCAGCCGCTGAATGTCCAGGGAAGAGTAACCCATGGCTGCAGCAGTGGATGCCACCCCGATCCGAAAGGAATGTGTGCCAAACTTCACCCCTGACAAGCCCAACCTCGATAGGGCCCGTGTGGTCACTGCCCAAAATTGGTGCCTTGTAAGCGGACTGCCATCCTCATGGCGAAACAACCAGCCATCACTCCTCCCCCGAACAGCCACATAGCTGACCAGGGCTGAAACTGGGCATAGCTCAGGATCCGCACAGGGGCCCAAACTGACCATAGCACCCCTTTGGTGCTGGTCGGTCTTAGACCGCCACACCTTGATGAAAGCCCATCCGGAATCCATGGTAAGGTCTGCCATAAGCAAGACATGGCTGGAGGAATCCCCTTTGGACTGTGCGACCAGCTCGCTGACCCTGAGGGCCCCAAAGCAGGCCACCAGAGCCACCGCATGAAAGAGACATGCCTCAAATTCCAAGGTACAGACCAGGGCCCACACCCCTCTCAGGCCCTTGAGTATAGCTGGGGAAATTGGCTGCCTAGTGTCCACTCACTGGCCATCCTCCCTGGACCATCCCTCAAGCATTTTCCTAAGCCGAAGGTCATTGATGTCCTCTCGGTACCCCAACGCCTTGCTGGTGAAGGCCGGGGCCGAAAGACGACCCTTGATGGAACACACTGCAAGCCCCTTACCTTTCAAATCAACACAGTAGTGGAGCAACTGTTCCACTGGCAGGGGCCAAAGCACGTGATATCCTGCCTCTGCCCTAAACTCGTCAAATTGGCATATTGCCCACTCATAAGATTTTCTGGTACTGGAGGCAATGGCAAGGCCTCTACCTTCCAAGCTGCCACAGCTCCGGGGGGATCCTTGCCGGACGAAGATCAGTTCCAGGGGCCAGCTGACAAAATCTCTCCATCTGTTTGCAAGAGAGAGTGTCAACGACCCCATTATCCACCCCCGGAACATGCCTGGCCAAGAACAAAATATTAAGTCTCAGACAGTGCCATAACCCATGGGGACCTGGACGACAAAGAGTTAATAATGTGGACAACTGCTAAGTTATCACCCCAAAGCCAGATGGTGACCAGTATGGGAAAAACTCCAGGAAGCTGAGGTCCTGGCTGAGACCAGCCTCAACCCAATCAGGATGCCAATTTTCTGCACACTAATGTCCTTGGAAAAATACCCAAAAGCCCAGGGAATCTGCTGCATCAGAATGCACTTGCAGTTCAGCCTGAAGCCACAGATCCATCCTTGAAAAGGACACCCTGTTAAAGTCACTTAAAAACTCATGCCAGACCAGCATGTCGGCTCACATGCAGGAAGTGATATGAGTCCTATGGTGTGGGAGGTGGAGGCCAGTCATGGCATCGCAAAGCCAACGCAGAAATGCCCGGCCCGGGGCCAACACTTTACAAGCAAAATTAAGGTGACCCACTAACTGTTGAAGCTCCAACAGCGATACCTTTCACTTGGACAGAAAACTGGAAGCCCGGCTTAACAAATCTCGCACCTTGTTCTCCGGCAGGCAGGACAGCTGAGCTACCATATCGAGCTCAATCTCAAGAAAAATCAATCGTGAGACCGGCCCCTCTGTTTTTTCATTCGCAAGTGGCACCCCCAATTCCGTGGTTAGCTCTATGAAACTATTGAGCAGTGAACCGCATTGCCCCGACCCCGCAGGCCCCACAAAAAGGAAATCATCAAGATAATGCATTGCCCCCATAAAACCAGACTTCTTTCTGACAGCCCCCCCTTGCCAAAACCAGCTCTTTGAAAAGTACCACCTGCCCCCTCCCAACTGGCAGCCCAGAATGGAGAGGTGAGTGGGGCAGCAATGGGCAGCTATGACAACAGGAACTGCTGGCAGGCTTCCTAGGGGCTTGGGAAGAGGGAAGCTGGTTTGCCCACCTGTGTCAAAGTGGTATTTGTGTAAAACTAAAACCAGAACCAGAAATTGCCAACATTCGCTGGATTATGGAGAAAGCAAGAGAGTACCAGAAAAACATCTACTTCTGCTTCATTGACTATGCTAAAGCCTTTGACTGTGTGGCAGGTCCTTAAAGAGATGGGAGTACCAGACCACCTCACATGTCTCTTGAGAAACCTGTATAAGGGTCAAGAAGCGACAGTTAGAACCGGATATGGAACAACTGATTGGTTTAGCATAGGAAAAGGAGTACCCTCACAAATGAAACTGGTTTATTTGTGATGTTTCATGGTTCATGAAGCTGGCATACCATGAACCATACCACATTTTCCCAGTTCATGCCCATCACTACTCAACACCAGTTCTCTAGGTGAAATCCATCTGGTTGTCCTCATGAATTACCCCTGCATTGACCCATGTGGATCTATAAGAACCAGATCATCACTGAGACAGTACCCTAAGACCACAATTGTACCTTTAAAGATTGACTACCTCTTTCAATAGTCTTTCAGTAGTCATGTATGGCTGCGAGAGTTGGACTATAAGGAAGGCCGAGCGCCGAAGAATAGATTCTTTTGAACTATGGTGCTGGAGAAGACTCTTGAGAGTCCCTTGGACTGCAAGAAGATCAAATCAGTCAATCCTAAAAGAAATCAACCCTGACTGTTCCCTGGAAGGCCAGATAATGAAACTGAAGCTCAAATACTTTGGCGACCAAATAAGAAGGGAGCACTCACTGGAGAAGACCCTGATGCTGGGAAAGATTGAAGGTCAAAGAAGACGGGGACGGCAAAGGATGAGATGGTTAGACAGTGTCATAGATGCAACAATCATGAAATTGAGCCAACTTCAGAGGACGGTGGAAGACAGGAAGGCCTGGCATGATCTGGTCCATGGGGTCGCAAAGAGTCGGACTCGACTGTGCGACTGAACAACAACAACAAAAACCAGAACCATAATGATCTCTGCATGGCTGCCTTTCCCAAGACACCTTACTAGGTCCAGCAGCCAGATGAGATGTGTGGCAAATCTGGGGTAGAAGAATAAGAAATAGAGGAGTCTCATCCATGGGATAAATCCACTGGGAAATTTTCCTACGCAAGCCCCACAGAAATCAACCTAAGCTTTAAAAGAGCTCAGTAGCAGAGGGAGGTGGGGAGGGGGGAAATGGGCACAACAAAGTGGCGTGTAAAGGTGCTCAGTTTGCATAATTTATACCAGTCACAACACTCAGGTTTTCTTATTGCTTTGTTGTAGAACTGCAATTTTTAAAAAACCAAAAACACACATGATATTGGACAGGGTGAAACTAAACGTGACATTGGAGTTCCGTGATTAGCTCTCAAATGCAGTACAGAAGCCAATCTGGATCAGGGTGATAGCACAATGTGAAGAGGTTAACGTTTTAATCCTGTGCTGTTACCTGTGCTGTTGAAAATTCCATAACTGTCCCTCCAAGGCAGCTTTAAGCTCCTTTAGGGGGGAAAAAGACAGATACCTGTATTGTGCCTTTTTTCCCACCAGAAATTAAAACAGTCCAGGAAGGTCATTTTCAGTGACCAGGACAAAAACTTCCAAAAAATCTTTTCTCCAGTGTAATGACCTTGATCTATATCATCCCCATCCTAATACACAAACCACTTTTAGGAACAAATAATAAGCCTAGAGTTCCAATCAGAGAATCCAGCATGATGTACTTTAAGAGTACTAAGTTTCCTGGTATTTGGCCCTGGGATCTCTGAGGCAGGTTTCCAGATAATCACATAATTCTGCTGAATTTTCAGAAACCAAAAAACCTTCACACAACTACGTGGGGCCACCAAAAGAGCGCATGGCCCTTCACCTCCTGCGCTCATGTGGGCTGGTGCCGGAACACCTAGAGACGCGCGCCCTCTACAACAGTGCCCTGCCTGGTATTGAACAGGTAACTTCATAACTGATGGGAGTTGAATAGCTTGGAACTGGTTTTAATTTTTAGTGTAAGCATGACTTTAGAGTGTCCGTATCTTTTGGTTGAGAATACAGGGTGTTTGTGTTATCCTTGCAAAAATGAGTCTGTTCACAGAGTTTCAGGAAAGCAAGACTGTCTCAAAAGATGGTAGCATTGTATCAGGATGCAGTGAGATGTAGTGATCAAGACACAACAGTTGATGTTTGTAATATAATATGTTGTGTGACATCTGGTAACATCATGGATGTTTGATGCAAAGAACCTTATAGGTCTGGGCCTTATGCTTAAAAACCTGTCCAATGTTGCAGAAGTTTCCACATTTGTTTCCTTTTATATAACACTTTCCATGTTCACTTATGTACTGAAAAACCTCTGCCTCTTGTTGAAGATTCTGGAGAGTGTTATTGGGGTCACAGAGTGCTCCAGCAAAGTCTATTGCATCTTCTGATACCTCTTACCCAAACTGGACCCAGAGAAGGGGAAATTAGCTTTAAAACTTTTTACCTGGTTGTAAGCTGCCCTGAGCCAGCCTAGGCTGGAATGGGGGGGATAAAAATCAATAAAATCAATCAATAAATAAAATGACTCCAGAAAGGAATAATGCAGGACCTCGCAGTCTGTGTATACCAGGGTAGATCTCAGTGTGGATGCCCAAAAGTAAAATTATGAAGGAAGAGAGTGAGAGAGAATAATTGAAAATACAAATAAACAGCATTATTGTATACAAAATAAAAAATATAAAGAACCTACATTAAGCACTTGAGATCCAAGTAATCATACACACACACACACACACCCCAACAAGACAACACAAAAAAGGTAGAAGAGAGGACAATTGGGAAGTTTTAGGGTAGGGACATATAACGTGTAATCTGAAGCTAGAGGTCTGGAGAGGTCCAGGAGCAGCCGCTGCCAGGGCCGGCTCACCCGCTAGGCAAACTAGGCCTTCGCCTAGAGCGTGAGCCGGCCGTTGAGGCATGGGAGGAGAGGCAGGGGCAGCCGCCGGCAGCCTCTCCTCGCCCGCAGCCCGGCCAGGGCAAGAAGGGTGGGGGAAGGGAAGGGACTCGCCGCCGCCGCCAGCAGGAGCAGCAGCGGGACCCCCGGCCTGGGCGCAGGAGGCGATGTCACAGCTCACCTGCCCTCCCCCCTCCATCCTCAGGGATGGGCGGACTGGGCAGAGGCTCCTGAGAGCAGTGCACTCGGGTGCTGTCGGAGGAGGCTGCATGGCGGCGACCAGCAAGGTGCCGCTGTTGGGGCCATGTCGCATGGAGGTGGAGCTGTGGCTCTGGGCGCACCTCCCTCCACCTCCCGGCTGAAGGGACTCAGCGTCACAGCCAGCAGGAGCAGCAGCGGGACGCCCGGCTGGGGCACAGGAGGCGGCACTGCAGCTCGCCCGCCCGCCCTCCCCCTGCGGCAGGATCCATTTGCTAGTGCCTGGGGTCCTTCTTTTGTGGACCAAAGATCCTCAGGGTGCATGGGGGTTGGCTGTCCTGGCTTTGGATTGGGTCAGGATAAAAAGCTTGAATCTCACTAGCTGGTTTAAAGTTACCTGCTGTCAAACTTTGATGTGGAAAAGTGGGTAAAATACCTTGATTAAGCTATTGTGAGCCAAATCTGCAGGGGTGCAAAGTGCCCGGTTGAGGCAACATAATTAACATACTTGAATTAGGTTGAAGTGAACTGGATATGCATGGACACAAAAGTTTGGGTGAGGCAAGATAGTTCCTGAAACAGGATGGAAGGCAAATTAATGACTTAAGTGCCCTTCTTGATTGAGTAAAAATGAAAAAAGAGGAACCAATCATTGGTTAACAAAACAGCAACTTTCTTGGATTGGGCAGACACCTCTGAGGTATGTCAGGATACTGGGTGATGTCTCCAGTGTTGAAAAGTCTTTTGTTATTGAGAACAATATTACTCTGAGCTGGGGGAGATCAGTTTCTAATTCCAGCACACCCTTAATCTTCTTTTCTGGAATTTTCCAATGTTACAGCGGTACCCAGGTACCTTTATAAGACTTCCCAAGTTTCAGATCCCCTTGGCACATAGGCTATAAAAGGGATGCATATTAAAACAACTAAGTCCAAAATAAGAGGGGGGCCCTACTATCCAAGGGGGTCTCAGCTGGAAGAGGGGCAGAGTCCTCACATACCCTATCTGAAATAGAAGTGGGCATTATATAATGAGAAAGATTCATGGTAGCTGGTGTGCTGTTTTTTCAAGGATGTACTGCTGCCATGACTGGCCTTACCAATGAGGAATGCTTGATAACTCAAAATTATTTGGATGCTTATGCTGGAATACAATGGATATCACTCCCTGATTGTATCCCATCTGCCTAGAGGATCAACTGGTGGCCATTGAGTTGAGGCACATTGGCTTTAAGTCCCAGAAAAGCAATGGTGCCATGAGATTAGCACAGGTTGTTCACAGCCTGGAAACCAAATTTTCATAAGAACAGAAAAAGAGCCCTGTTGGATCTATTCCAGCATTCTGTTTCCTGCAATGGCCAACCAAAATCCCAAATTAGCTCAGCAATACTGATCCATTTTATTTTTACCTCTTATTTATTTAGAACATTTCCATGCCACCTCTCCAGAGATCCTTCTCAGGACAGCTTGCAAAGTAAAACATAATGAAAACATAAATCACAAAATGTATTAACAATTACAGTCCCAGTATTTCAAAAGAATCCCAGTATTAACAACCCCGACAAGAATATAAGACATCTTTATGCACATCTCTGAATCGCGTATGAGGAAGCAGGGAGAGATGGCTCAAAGGGCTGTAATGTCAGTGTGATCAAATAAGCCTAGACATGTGTTCCTCACTAGGGTTGCCAAGTGTATCTTCGCTGGGAGCAGGGGGGCTCCCGGCTGGTGACTTGTGTGCGCGCACGCACCGCACGCACGTCACCCGGAAGTGACGGGAGGACGCCAGGCATGCTGGGGGCGGGGCCACGGCCATACAAGGGAAAACACCCCGCCCCCAGCATGCCCGCGTCACTTCCAGGTGACGCGCACGTCGGGGTGGAGTTCCCCCCGGGGCCCGATCCAGCAGCGCCGGGGAACGGGCCTCTGGGGCGGGGGTTTCCCTGCCCCCCGGGGGGACTTGGGATCCCTATTCCTCGCAGAGTTCCTTGAAACCAGTCCAAAGGCTTGGGACAATTCAGACCTTACAAAGGCCATTTCCCATTCCCATTTTCTCTCCACGTCCTTGCTGGCACCTTTAGAATGCAGAAGGGGGGAGGTGATTCTTGCCCTAAAAAGAAATAGGGTGGGCTAGTGGACATGGGACAGCAGGAGATCTACTTTTCAAGGTAACAAAGTTTTTAGTAACACAAGAAACGGCCGGGAAGGCCAGCTTCCCGACTGGCAAGACTGCAGTGCTGAGGAATTTTTTTTGGACATTTTTCATCCTTCTAATATCCAGGGTAAAATCCAGATGTGGGTTGATGCCTTCCCAGAAAGCTTAGGTGAACCAGGACCTGCTTTTGATATCACCCCAAGGAGGCCCAAGTTGTAAGTGAATATGCATACCCTGAACTCTTAAAATTCAGATTAAAATTACTCTTGTCCAGCTGATTTTCAATAAGATTAACTGAGAGGCTATAGCTGATATGCAATTTCCAAATGTCTCCATCTGGCCACCAATAGCCCTCTCTTCCCCACCAAACATACTAACAGGGTGTCCTGTTTCAGAGACAAGGATGTTGCAATTATCTTATCTATGTTTCTTTCCCATTTGCATTAATTTCATTCCTTCTCCTTTTACAATATGATCAAGGGGAATGCTGGCTTCCATTGACACCTGGAATGTAGGATCCAACATGCTCTTCCCATCTGCATAAACCATTAAGTGTAAGCTGAGCTGTACCTACATGGGTCCCGTGCAGGAGACTCCTATACCCCAAAATGGGGTAGATAGACTTGTATGGCATTAGTAGAATATGATGTCCACATTAGCTCATACATGACATTCTACCTGTGCTGTGGGTTATTAATTTGAATAATGTATATCCTGCTTTTCTGCTTTGCAAAAAAGGCATCCAAGGCAGTTTACACAAATCTTTAAAACAACCAGTCAGGGATCCTGTGCGCTTCCTTCTCCATCCTACATGTTATAGCAGTTATGTAAACTAGCCTTGAATGCTCGTGGGGGACTTACAGAAAGTCTCTCTGTGCACTAGAAAAGTTCGTTTGGATCAGACCTGGTGCTTGGGTGCAGCAGGGAAAGTATCTCTCCAAACATCCACCGGCAAACAAACTTACCTTCTCTTCTCTCTAGATATGAACTCCGATGCATCATCTGGAACACAATGGATGTGGATCTGGAGGACACTAATATTTTTGGAGACAGGATGAGCGACATTTATGTTAAAGGGTACCAAGCCAAGGGGCAATGGGTGAATCACAGCTACTTGTTCTGCAGGACTGACAGCGCAGTCCTAAGTTAGAGTTATGCCCTTGCCTTCAGTGGACTGAAAAAGTTGAAATACTATTTAGGATTGCACTGAGTGGCCAACTGTCAAATGACTGCCCTTACTTCTTCCTGGAGATCTACTACCATTCCCATTTAGAGTTCCTTTTAGGTTGTTATTTGATGCCCCACTTGGAATTTTTAAAAAAATCATTCACAAATGTGTGTGTTGGCTTTCTCCAAAGAACTAAAGGCAGTTTACAATTAGCAAAAGCAATGATACAAAAAGAAGAGACCTGCAGCTAAAGATCTAGGAAGCTGTTATGAATTGGTACACGAACAGTCTTCCCCATCTTCCAATTCTGGATCATGTTCCTCTCCTCTGAAAGGTGGAGAAGAATGCAGGGAGAGAATGGGCAGATTCTTCTCACTGGATTTCTCTTCTTCATCTGATCCATTCTTCCTTCCATCCTTGCTTTTGCTGGACTCTGTGTTTTCCTGCCTTCTCAGCCCCTCCACCTCCTGCTTTTTCTACCCTTCATCCTCAGCCCCACTGCCTGCCCTTCCCCTCCTGTGACAGTAGGCCAGCTGAGCCCATCACTGCATTCATCTTGTTGCCACCAATCCCCTCCTCAGCAAAAGTCTATAAAATGAAGGCCATTGAACTTATAGCCTGGAGATTGGCAGCCCTATCAGATTGCACTGTGAGTCTCCGACACGTTTTTAAAGTATTAGCTGCAGGGCCAGGATTTGAACTGCAGGACGGAGGACTTAGGGGTCTCGCTCCACACACACATACTCCATGCTGGTTTCCCAACCATAAGCTACTCCTCCCACCAAGTTGCTATGTGCTCCACTGGAGGAAACACATAAGCTGATGGTGTGCTGTTTGAATGTTCCCCAACAGGCCAAACAGTAGCTCCTGGAAGTCTTTTGGAGTCAGGAAAGCCCTTATGAGTAATAGCTTAACTCCCAGTCCCAAGCACAGCCCCAGTCAGAACCATTTCCTTGCAGCTTTTGTTTAGCTATAAAAATGGGCTAGAGATCTGTTTGTGAATCTTCCAGAATATTATTTGGTCTGACCTTCATCCAGGTGGGGGGAGAGGGGGTTCTGAGACTCAAAGACTCTACAGTGGTAATGCTTCAAGGAAATTATATTAGTGTATAATCAGTGCTCAGAGTTTGGAAAAATGGGAAGTGGGGTAAAAAAAAAATTTCATATTAGGCCAGACTTCGTGTAGCCTGCAGTCTATTCACCATCTTTAGGTATATAATCATTACCACGAATAGAGTTACTATAAACAAAGTCAAAAATATTTATGGCCTAATATTAAGTATGGCATACCTTCAAAGGAGGTTCCAAATATTTTTGTTGTGTAATTCTATGCAGTGCCTCCCTAGAGGGAGAATAAGAAGTGTTGTTAGTACAAGGATGTCCCTTTCTCACCCACAGTGCCAATTTCAGCAAGCTCTGCAAATTAGACTCTTTCTATCTTCTTGCTTTCCCCAAGCCAGAGCTGTTTTTGGAACTGGGAGAGTGAGGGAGGCACTGTGCAGGCAGGGCAGGCACTTGGAGAGACAACTTCCTGCAACATGTGAAGTGCCAACAAATTGTGTCTCCATAAGCATGCATGCCTCATCACTAGTATCTGTCTGTCCCAGTCCCAGCCCTCCGCAAACAACAGTGGCCTGGGCAAGCCTAAATGGAGAAACTCAATGACTATTTCCGTCTAGCCTTCCCTCGTCCATCTTCCTCCAATGGGTGTAGCCCTAAACTCAGCAAAACTTATTTCCCATTCCCACTGTCCTTGCTCAGACAGGCCCGGCATGAGCATGAAACTTTTCCCTGGTGAATGATGATATGACCCCGTTCCTCCTGAGATGTTTTAATCTACTGAAAAAGGAGTTGAATGCTTTTCGGGTCACTTGAAAAAAACATTTGGATGGCATCCCACCCCATTTTGAGCCCTGGATATAACTGCACATCTTCCAACTTTCTAGAAACAGTCCCTGATAGATGGAGACATGCGCTACATCATACACCATGATGGTGATGACATCGGGAGGCACTTATTATTCCATTGTTCTTGCAGCTCCTACCACCACATTGAACAAGGGCTGTGAAAGGGCAGGGACCTCATTCCCAAAGTTGGTAGCAGGATTGCACAAGTCAAGTTTCATATCTGATGTGCCAGCTGCATCCCACAATCTGGGATGGGGCAGAAGAGATCCAGTTAGTGACTCCAACACTCCTTCTATGTTGATTTTAGATGGCTGGATGGCCTGGAAGAGGACAAGCAAAAGACGGATGTCCACTATAGGTCTCTGGCAGGAGAAGGCAACTTCAACTGGAGGTTTGTGTTTACCATGGAGTATCTCCCCATGGAGCAGGTCTGCGTCCTCACCAAAAAGGTGGGTAAAAATGGCCATAAGTATTTTATATGATTTTTTTTAAAGCTTCTGGCCTTCCTCTAAGGCAGGTTGTGTGTTGACTTTCTCAAAGCTAAGAGAACCCCCACCATGTTCCCCAAATCCAGCTAAGAGCCTCATGTACATCCCCTTCTGAATCAACAACTGCAGTCATAACTCCATGCACAACTAAAGGTGCATCAGAGTATGAACATCATTTGTGCATGTTGCATTGCTTTCAGTGGACCGCCCATTCTAGAGCAACTGCAATTCCACACTCTATTCATGTGCAAATGACTCCTTAAAACACAACTCGGACTCCATCTCAGTGCATATATTTATCTAGTCCCCAGGCCTTACGCAGTCAAGTAAACTGAAAAAAGTATTTCGTACACCCAGTTGGATTTGTAGCCCACTTCTCCCACCAGACCCATTTAGCATTACCCCTCCCATCTTTTTTTAAACATCCAAGTAATATATAATCAAGGTTCTTCTGGGCATGTCTAGAGTGTCTCCCAGCAATAAACTGCAGTCTGGCTCCACAGAATTAAGGGACAGGGCTTTCTTCCATGCAGTGCTGGGCTTTCGCAGTCCCTCTTTCACTTTAAAAATCCCTTCTGAATAGGGTTGCCAACCTCCAGATGGTGTCTGGTGATCTCCTGGGATTACAACTGATCTCCAGGCTACAGAGATCAGCTTACCTGGAGAAAATGGTCGCTTTGAAAGGTGGACTTAATGGCATTATACCCCATTGAAGTCCCTCCCCTCCACTCCCCAAATCCTGCTCTTGTCAGCCTCCCCTCCCAAAATCTCCAGGTATTTCCCAACCCAGAGCTGGCAACCCTACTCCTGAATATCCTAGGAGCACAGGCCAAAAGATTTCTTGGCAGTTTTAAAGAATGCAGGAGTTCTTGCCCTTACTGGCTCATTTTCAGCTTTGATCAATGGGGGGCATGAATCCTCTGCTGGTCTTGCATGCTGCAAAGCAGGAATTACCTTTGTCTGCCTTTATTCCATGGATAGCTTGTACAAGAATCTCCTTTTGAGGAGAGAGTACTGGAGATTTATGGCATTTTTGTAAAATTTGTTGTCTTTATAAATGGACAAGTAGGACACAACAGAGGCAAGGGCACACTCTTGAAGTGTAGCTGACCCACCATCCCTCATCAGATCCCCAGAGAGAGGTGGGCTTCCACCAACTCACACCTGCCTAGGTTGGCTTTTCTCTTCCCAAGCTCAGGCCTGCTGATTCTTGATCTGTGTCTGTGTACCTGCCCCTTCCCCTCAGCTGGGAGGGGTCATCTCCTCTAAGCACTAGCAAAATTTCCTGGAGGGAAAAGTTGGATCAATTGCACCTGAGAGGCACATTGGAGGTCTACTGGTTCAGCTGTGTTTTCTCCTGCCAATTTTGCAGCAACATTTCTGGAGTCTGGACGAAACCATGCAGAAAGTGCCCCCCAAGCTGATCATCCAGATTTGGGATAACGACAAGTTCTCAGCTGATGATTTTCTCGGTAAGGAGAACATTTTTGTCTCAAGAAGGTGCCAGGTGGCAAGTGCCTCTTCCTGACTCCTCCCCACAAAGCTTTTCTTTGTCCTAACACAACATAATGATTTCCAGTTTACAAGTTTCAATGAAGTCCATCTCTATACTTTGGGTTGGACCAATTTCAAAATATTTCCATGAATATTTCCAAAGGAATATTATGGTTTCCCTTTGGATAATTCCTATGGCCATTTAACTATAACACAGACACACCCATGTGTCCGAGATAGAAGGCACATGAAGAACTGGCCTCTTAGTGTCCACTCCATGAGTTTTAGCAAGTGACTTTCAAACTGCCACCAAGATTCTGAGGACTGTTATGCACAGCAGTTGCAATGAGCCCCCTGAACCTGGTAAAGGTGGGGGGCATGCCAACAAGGACTGGGACATACCGTCTTTGACTTTCTAGAGTACAATGGCACTGCCAGGAGAGTGGTGGGCCCTTTACCAGCCTTGTGGCCTTGGTGACCCCCCCCCCTTTGCCATCCTTAGGAGCGAGTCCTGCTTTGGATGTTCAGGGAACTGTTTCTAAATTGATTTGAAAGGAGGGGGGCATGCCAACAAGGACTGGGGCATACTGTCTTTGACTTTCTAGAGTACAATGGCACTGCCAGGAGAGTGGTGGGCCCTTTACCAGCCTTGTGGCCTTGGTGACCCCCCCCCTTGCCATCCTTAGGAGCGAGTCCTGCTTTGGATGTTCAGAGAACTGTTTCTAAATTGATTTGTTTGCCAAGAAAGCCTTATATGTTGCAAAGGATTTGGGGGTCATACTCTAGAGCTTGTTCTCAATTCAACCAGGGCATCCACCAGGAAAGGTGGGGGACTAATATAGGAAAGTAAAAAAGGGAAACCTCAAAACTGATGTTCACTGTGCCCTAGTGTCTGTTCTGATTAGTCTATCAAGAGAGACAACATTTCTTTTAAAGAATTTGCAATGTTTCTTTTACCATAAATAGTAGACTAAAAGAACAGACTGTATATTCACTCCGATTTTGCAATTGCCTTCTTTTTATCCAGGTTATACCCTTGATGAAGACAGTAGTCTCAAAATATTTGGGGGCACATCA
Source organism: Gekko japonicus (assembly GCF_001447785.1). Classification (NCBI taxonomy): domain Eukaryota; kingdom Metazoa; phylum Chordata; class Lepidosauria; order Squamata; family Gekkonidae; genus Gekko; species Gekko japonicus. The sequence goes on from NW_015164186.1 coordinate 194,072, forward strand.
AACACTTATTTGAGGATAGTTGAGTTTTTCCTCATTGGCAATCCATGTAAAATGAACATGTGCCATTTGTGGGCTTCTTTTACAAGACACACGAAGGCCCAGTCAATACCTCACATAAACTGAACATGTGGCCCAGAACATTAAGTTCTCAGTACCATGCTAGAGTTCTGGGGCAGCGCAAGCATTGCTGTATGAATATAGCACTGAAGACAGGAAATTTGAAAGCCCATTGCTTACAGTAAGGAAAACCTCAGAACTGATGTTCACTGTGCCCCAATGTATGAATATAGCACTGAAGAGAGGAAATTTGAAAGCCCATTGCTTACAGTAGGGAGCAGGGATGCCAGCCTTGAGGTGGGACCTGGGGATCCCATGGAGTCACAGCTGCAGACTACACAGAAAATGGATGCTTTGGCTGGTGGACCCTATGGTATTGTACCCCACTGAGGTCCCTGTCCTCCCCAGGTTCTATTCTCACATCGCCAGAAATTTCCCAGTCTGGATCTGGCAACCCTAGTTGGGAGACCAAAGTCCAACCACCACCACCAAGCTTCCCCTTCTGTCTGCAGGAGTTCTGGAGCTCAACCTGACCAGCATTCCGCGACCGGCCAAACGGCCCCGTGACTGCACTGTGAAAATGCTGCTGGAGGGCAGCCGTGACTCCTCTCCGTTTCATCGCAAGAAGCCCAAGCGGATCTCCTTGTTTGCGCAGAAGAATTTGAGGGGCTGGTGGCCGTGCATTGTGTTTGAGGATGACAAGCGGAGGGTCTCGGTAAGGAAAGAGAAGACATTGTGTTCAAGCTACAACCCAGCCTGGTTGGCCTGATGTACATTTTCATTTGGGAACAGAAGGCAGACAGTAATGGCAGAATGAGGAACTTGGGGGGCTCACCTGCAAACCACCCAGACTCTACCGTCCTTGTGCCATTTCCCCCTACTCCCGAGTACACCTCATGTAGCCATCCATCTAAACCTACAATGTGATGACATGATTGCAACTGGGAGGGGCAGGGAGAGGAAATGAGACAGCCACACACCCACCCCAACCTACTTAGTGCTGAACTTACCTTGGCCGCCTGTCTCCCTTCATTGTGGCTTTGCCTCTTTGGCTTTCTAGGGGAAGGTTGAAATGTCATTGGAGCTGCTGACAGAAAAGGAAGCCGAAGAACGCCCGGCTGGGAAGGGAAGGGAGGAGCCAAATATGAACCCGGTCCTGAAGCCACCAGAGTAAGACCACAGTGTGAAAGTGGCCTCCGTTCAGAATGGGCAGGGGGGGAGCAGAAACACCGGGTTCTGAGTATCAAAGCATCCTGGTGCTTTCCCCCCCCCAGCCACGTTCACTCATGTTGGCTGCCAGTGACGGGAAGGGGTTGGAGGGGCGAGAGCTGGGAGCAGCTGTCATAGCCAAAATCTGACAATATCTTCATCTCCATTGTCCTCCCTCTGGCCAGGAGGCCAGAGACATCCTTCCTGTGGTTCACAGCCCCAATGCAGAGCGTCAAGTATGTCGTCTGGCAGAAGAGCAAGTGGAAGATCATCATGTTCTTCTGCTTCCTGCTGCTGGCCCTGTTGTTCGCCGCCTTCATCTATTCAGCCCCAGTGAGTCCTTTGCTGAGGGGATGGGAAATTTGGCTCACCAAGGAGCTAGGTATTTGAAGTGGAGGGGCTCAAACTCTTCCCTACTGCTGTGAGTCATGCCAGAGAGAGAAAGACAGGGACTGCAGTTCTGCTGGCTTGCTTACTTCCTGCCTCCCCCACCCCACCTCCATGTTCTGCCTGACCACCTCCTCCTTCTTTTCTCAGGGCTACTTGGCCATGAAGTTAATAAATCCAATGAGAAGTACCGTCAAAATAACTGCTCCCTCTAAGAAAGAAAACAAGCATCGACCAAAATGAGACTTGGTAGCTACTGTTGCTGCAGCAACTCAGATCTCCAAGTGTCACCACATACCTGTGAACTGCTCCTGATGTCCAGAAGTGGAATCTTCCTTTGGAGCCCCCCACCCCACCCCCACCCACCCTTGTCTTGCTTCCAAAGAGACTTCAGGAGCAGAACCTCCCAACGAGCCAGGCAACAGCCCCCCCAAGTCTTCTCACCATCACACAGGCTCTCCGATTTCAACCACAATTGTCGGCATCAACGATAGCCAAGACCCACTTCACATGAAGAAGGGGGAGGAGCCCCACTGCAAAGTTCCTAAACAAACTGTTCAAATCCTCTTCAATTAAAATAAAACGCGAAGCATAAGTGGGCTTGTAATAGCCCTGTGTATATTTACTCAGAAGTAAGTACAATGGAACTTATGGGACTGCAATCTCAATTGAATTGTTGATTTGTTATTTTTAGGCTCCCCATCCTCCAAGGAGCTCAGGGTGACTGTATAGGGCCTCTCACCCAACCATTTTTTCTTCATAGCAAGCCTGTGAGGTAGGCTAGGCTGAAAGGGAATGAAAAGAGGCCTCGGGGCAACCAGGAACCTTAGGCCATTTGAACTTGGGTCTCCATAGGCATAGTCCAACCACTACATTAAATAAAAACCTTATGTTGTTTAAAATACATTATACAGGGTTTTCTTTTTAAATGTTTAGGGGTTTTTTAATTAATCCAAGATCTTATCAGCACAGCAGGAGGCCCCCTCGAGGAGACATTCCTCTGTCTGCCTCTCCCTGCTTCTGACACAGCATCTGCTGGGACATATGTTGGCATCTTGTACGAACAAAGGAAGCGTGCTTTGTGATTTGTAACTGCTGTTTTAATTATAAGCAAACTGAAAAGTAATATTTTTTTTCATCTGGGCAATAGCTGCATCTAGAGTACTCTGTTTTTAGAACTAAAAAGCAACCATTCATGCTCTTCTTGCCTTTTGAACACAAGGGGCCGTCAGGCAGCTGATTCTTCAGCTGCCCAGCTTACTCTCCAACAGCATCTGTCCCCTCCCCGCTACCATAAAGGGAGCCATGGAGGTGGCAGCAAAGCTTGCCTTGTACAAGCACGGATACACATTCTTGGTTATTGTGGGAAATACCCTCTCCCCAAACTCCCCTAGCCCCATATTTCAAGCCGTGTGCAATTTTGCTTGCTCTGTGTCAGAGTTGAGAATCAGATTTTTTTAAAGAGTTCCTACTTCCAGTCTGTTTCTAGTGACCTCGAGGTTTAAGATTTGTGTCTGCCAAATTTCAGCTTTCTGGGAGGCCTGCAAATAATTTATTGTCTCATTTCCAAACTCTTCTAGTAATAGGGGTGGCTCTGGCTACGTATGTATCAAATGTCAGGGCAAAGGGGTAGCTCATTAAGAAGTACCCCATCAATTTCACTATTTTCAGATGTTTTATTGTTATAAGCTGCCTCATAAGGGAAGATGAGGTATAGAAAAGTTTGGAACGTACAAAGTTGGGATGCCCCAAACCTCACAGCAGGCAGATGGAGCAGGATCTCTCTTTAGTCAGCCCAAGGCAGCTGCCAATCAGCTGTGTACTTGTATAGCAAGTGCAGTGGTCCAGCTCCACCTTGGAAGCCACCCCTGCATCTGCCCCAAGAGTCCGACCTTTTACACATGCTCGAGTGACTCTTGATTTTCTTGGGAGTCAATCCACAAGCACTGACGTCGGTTTAGTCAGAGTTCTTCCACATATATGCCCCCCTATGCATTTTTACAGTTGTGCAATCAGTTGTTTTCTTCTGCATGTGGGTTAAACAATGAGGATTTTCAAGGGAGGGTGATGTCATTATTGGTGGCATCACATCACCTCCCTTATTTTTTAAAAAAGGCCCTAAAATAGCAATATAATACTATAGTGCCACAGTAATAATTTAAGCAAGTTCTCTGAATTTTCCAGCTTTCATTTTTAAAAAAATATGTAGTCTCTTTCCTTATGGAGAGATGTCTTTTTCCTTACATCTCCCCAAGGGAAGGAACCACAGACTTTAACTTTAAAAAAAAAATCAAAGCTGGAATTCAGCAAACCTGCTTAAACTGTCATTGCAACACAATAGACGGAGTGGTTTAACAGTAGCGGTCCAATCATTGAAAAGTGGGCTGGAAGGGGGTGGGACAAAGGAAAAAAAAATTACACACTCGGAAAAAGCGGAATCAAAATCAGCTTCCAGAAAAATATTGGGGTAAAAAAGTGGTCTCAACTGGAAAATAAACAGGGGGGGAAACAAACAAAAAACCAAAGGGAAAATGAAAAGCACACAAATGCATGTGGAGATCAGGAGATAAACTGAAACAGTAACAGGCCAGGGCCAATGGAAAAAACCATGCGGAAAAGCCCTGTTTAGTGTGTGGCTGGCTGGCAGCAGCAAGCGTGGATGTGTTGGGGAAGGGGGGCACATGAAGCTGCCTTATACTGAATCAGACCCTTGGTCCATCAAAGTCAGTATTGTCTACTCAGACTGGCAGCAGCTCTCCAGGGTCTCAGACAGAGGTCTTCCACATCACCTACTGCCAGATCCTTTTAACTGGAGATGCCGAGGATTAAACCTGGGACCTTCTGCATGCTCTAACCCTGAGCCACAGCCCCTACTCAAGGGAGAATAGGAATCCCTTGGGATGATGGTGCAGATGGGTGAAGTGCTGCCACTCGCACATCCTTGTACCATCGTGCCACAGGGAGTAGCCCTCCTTCCCTAGGCAGCAGAGCAGGCATCAAGGGCTACTAATAAAATCAGACCCCTTTGCACAGACTAGATAAAAATCAACCACCCAGAAGGCAAGGAAGACGCTTTGGCATTTGTGCATGTTTATTTCAAGACACAAAATTACATGTACAGAAGGGGGGTGGGGAGAAAAGAGGCAAAAGCACAGACAAGGCTTTAAGCGATCAGGCAAAAACAGAAGAGATTCTTTGAAAATGACAGTGCTTCCAGGCTGCAGTATTGCTTTGTCATCAAGTAGAAAAAGGGCCAACACTGCCAGGAAGAGACAGAACCATCCTACTGAAGCAACAAGCCTCACTGCCGCTTATGATGGAAAACGGTAATTGGCTATGACCACATCTGGGACCCCTGCATTCCAGGTAGGACACTCCTGTGGTTTTTAGCTACTGGAGCCACTCCTGCAAGGAGGCATCCCCTGAGACTTCAGAACCAATCTGTCTCTCAACAACAGAACAGATGGTCCAGGCCAGGAACAGAACGCGAGGAAATGATCAGCATTGCTAGGGGCAGTATGAGTAATTCAGCGTTTAAGACAGAAGGACAGATCCATGCCTTCACTTGGAACCTATATGAATGGATGAGGCTGCCTTCCATTAAGCTCAACCACTGGGCCATCTAGCGCAATACCCTCACTCTTGTGTGGCAGCTGTTTATCAAACCCTCCGGCAGAAGTCTTTTCTGGTATTGCTCCCTGGAAATACTAAGGAGTGGCTTTGGAGTGTTCTACATGCAAAGCCTGTGCTGGGTTGCCAACTCCAGACTGGCAAAATCCTGCTGGTTTGGGGGTGGAGCCTGGGGAGGGCAGGATTTTGGGAGGGGAAGGAGCTCAGCAGGGATATAATGCCATGAAGTCCACCCTGCAAAGCTGCCATTTTCTCCAGGGAATGTAATCTCTGTAGTCTGGAGGTCAGATGGAACTCCAGGAGACCTCCAGGCCCCACCTGGAAATTGGCAACCTGACCCTGCACATTTCTTCAAAACTAACCTAGCTTGTGTAATCCCGCCACCGTGCTCCCAAAGTCTGCAACAGCCCCACAGTCACAACTATGGAATAGGGCTGCCAAATCCCCCCGGGGGCAGATTCCCCCCCCCCCCGCTTTGGAGGCCCGATTTCCGCCCCCGCAGAATCGGGCCCCAGGGGAAACCCCACCCCCGCGTGCACGTCACAGGAAAGTGACGTCATGACGCCGGACACGCTGGGGGCGGGGCACAGCCATTTGAGGGGAAAACATCGAGTTTTCCCCTCAAATGGCTGTGGCCCCGCCCCCAGCGTGCCTGGCGTCATGACGTCACTTCCCTGTGACGTACATGTGGCGCGCGCACACACATGCCGGGAGCTTCCACAAAGTCCCCCGCCGGAGAGGTAAGTCAACTTGGCAACCCTACTATGGAAGGATACAGTTTTCTTGTTCTGTCTTCTGCTGGAAATAGGTCCCTAGAGAACCTGAGGTACTTGCGACAGTGAGACCAGGAGGAAGAATGCTCGCCAGCAGCAGGAAGGGGAATGGGCTACCTGGCCAGCACCAAAGCAAGAGCACATCGGAGGCTCCAGGGTATGGTCATCTGTCTTGTTTCAAGCTACAAGAAGGCATGGAGCAGTCTGTTTTCCAAGCCGCAGTGAGGCTGCACGTATCCCTGTCAGGCTGTTGTTTTACTACAGAGCACCAACTACCTCCAGCTTCCATTATGAAATGCTGGGCAGGGGGACACACAAATCTTTCTCTTTTTTTCACAATCCACTGAGCAAGCGGTCTTGGACACAAAGGGAATCACATGCATGATCTCTATATGAAAGTCTAACATTTTGGAAAAGCAGCTTGTGACTTCAAAGACAGCAGCCACATTTAAGAGTGCCCAGAAAGGGGGGGGGTGCTCACAGAGGAAGGGCACGGCTCCTGCTGGTGACAAAGTACAGATGTCCATCAGGGCCACTACCTTCTTCCCCACAGCAGTCGGGTACATGCACCCCCAGAAAGCATGCAATGGTGCCCTCCTGCTGCCTGTCCCAGCAGCTGGTATTTTGAGGTATGTTGCCACCCAACGGGCCTTTCCCCACATTTCCTGCTTGTGGGCCTGACCATCAGTGGCAGTCTTGGAGCCTCTGAGCTTCCATCCACCCTTCAGCCTACTACCTATCTGACTGAGTTTTAAAATATCCCATTCTAAGGCAGTCGCAGGAGAGAGACCCTCCATTATGGCTATCAGCAGAAAGGCCTCTGAAATTTGATGCAACTCACAGCAACTGTAAAGGGTACCACGCAAACAGACAGGCCACTTGGGCAAAGCACAGGCTGGTTCTCACCCAGGGACAGCGCCCTGACAAGCAATGACGTTTCTAGGATTTCTGGTTCATCCGAATCAGTCCTGTGGCTTCTGTCACTCCTCCAAGTCTCAAGATTGAGTGTTCTGATCCAACTTGCATTCCAAAAAGGATGTGGCCAGTTACAATCCAGACAAGTGGAAAAGGAGGGTAGTTTGCTTCACTTCAGAGATGAACCACAAGAAAAGAAGCAAACATTTGCAGCAGTGGAAATCTCTCTGCCCGTTTTTGACAATTTTTCTGGGATCAAGCCTAAAGGGGACAGAAATGCCTAGACTCCCAAGTGCTTTTGCCCTGCAGAGGCAGACAGCTGGGATTAGCCCCGTGACCAGCCAAGGAAACACTGCCTTTGTGCTGAACCAGCTTCGTCCAATGGCATCACTACACAGCCAAACCCCAAAGGCTACATAGCACTGTGGTACTACCGTGCTCAGTATTGTGATTGCTGATTGGCTGGGATCACTCTAGGAAAGAGAATGACGCCAACACTAGGAATGGTGGCACCAAAGGAAGAAAACAGAAGAACTCAAGTGTGTTTTTTTTAATTATGAGGTTGAGGAAGCCTCCTTTTAAGAACCTTAAAAAAATCACAAGCTTTGTGTACAAGCCCTGCTTCAAACACATCAACATCACATTAACATGACCTTTTAAAAAACACCCTTGACATTGGGAAAGGGGCGGGAGGGGTGCTAAGATAGCATGTCGTAGTCCAGTGATCAGAGGGCAGGGCAAGGCTGCCCTACTGTACGTACAGTGCAACTACAGGTTATTCTCCTCAGAACCATTTCACAACACTGGTAGAAAGCAGCACTGCCCTTCTCCCCTATGGATTGAAACCCAGCTCCATGAGCTGGAGGTCAGACAACTACTCCTCCGGCAAACAGAGGAGGAGACATGTGAAAGGCAGCACACGACTCCCATGGTAACAAAACCCAGTGACAATGGACATTTCCTTCAAACAAGGTCAATTCTTGCCGAGACCCAAAGATAAGAAATATCCTGACCAATACGAAAAGGGAAACCTCATCAGAGTGAGTGAGAGTGTGTGTGTGTGTGTGTGTGTGTGTGTGTGTGTGTGTGTGTGTGTTGGGTGGGTGAAGGAGGAGGGGGATCTCTTTAGTCACTGGGAACTGGGGTGTTGTAGCACCAGCGGAGGGCAGGTACAGTCAAGTTCCTTCAGAGAAAGAAATGAGGCAGCATCGCAGTAATGAAAACACATTGTGTTTGTCCTAAGAACAGTAGTTTTGTTGGTTTTTTAAGCAGCTTTCTGCCTTTGTAAAAACCTTTTCACTTCAGCGTGAGTAAGCCCCTGCCGTGGAGCAACAGTGCAACTGCAGTGGATTCTTGGACCGATGCCGGGACACACGTGGGGTGCAACAGTGTGCCTGAACTGAAGACGCACTCTCTAGAATGTTCCAGGGCTGCTTCATAATGGTGGGCAAAACTGGGGAGCATTCGTAAACCCTGAAACATCGCCCACAACCGTCTGCCTTAGAGCAAGGCACCGACCCTGACCTATAGCAAGGCTCAGACCACTGTGGACAACAGAGGTCCTTCTTTGGGTTCCTGTGGATACCCCCCATTTAGGTATCGAAGTCACCATGATCTCCTGGCAGATTAATCAAGGCTCGCCTCTTTACCTTTGGGAAAAGAAAGGCACCTTCATTCACTTAGCAAGGGCCAGCGGCTAAGCCCAACCTTATATAATCAGAAGTCTCAAGTAAGTCTAAAAACAAAAGGCATGGAAGGGGAACGGAGATGAGACACTTCTATTTCTTCAGGATGGGGAGGGGAAGGAGTTACATTCACCAGGCTAGCATCCATCTTTCCCCTGTTCCACAAGCAGCACAAGGAATATTTGGGTGGTGGATCAGAGAACAGTGGTCACTATTTCTTACAGCTCTAGGTTTTGAGGTTTCCTAGTCAAGGCAGGGACTTGCCCAAGATGCTACTGAAAAGGAGCCCCCAGCAAGGCATTGACTACATGGCCTGGTCCCCGCCCCGCCCCCGCAGCACACCAAGCATCGCCATCTTGCCCCCTGCCGAAACAAAGCTCCTGGATTCCAACCGCAAGGCCATCTTCATAGGGGGACAGCAGCTGTTGCCAACTGTGGGCCTCATTGGCTGGTGGTCTCCTGATCGACCCACAGTGACATGGAAGTTCATTTCACATCACATGATCAAGGATATGTTCATACCCATCAAGTCTTGTAGAAATGCCGGGGCTGGTAAGCTCAGTTTGGAAAAAGGCAAAGTGGAAAGGGCAGGTACAATTGCTTCCCCAACTGGGGGCCCAACAAGCAGGTCCCCAAGCCAGAAGTCAGTCCCATTACAAGTTTTCAAGATCCAAATGGACTGCAGTCCTTGTGGCAGGGCTAGGAAAGGATACTCCTTATAGACTAGCCTCCACCTGCATCTGCTACCACCCCTGCCAATGCCACTAGCGGTAGTCTCGAAGGCAAAACCCCCAAAGAATAGGCCAAGATGCTTCGTGATCAGTAGAAGTGTTTCCGGCTCTGTTCCTGCCATTTGTTGTAGACAATAACTCCAATGACAATGGCAAAGACCAAGGCAACCAGCGAGAAAAAGACAATCAAGAACAGAGCAAGGCCACTCATTGGTTCCAGCGGAGCCTCCACTGCAGAAGACAGACAGAGGTCACACTCAGATGCTCAAACACAAAAGGTATCACAAACAGTGTTCCCTCTAAGTGTTCCCTCTAAGCTGAGTTAGTGTGAGCTAGCTCACAGATTTTTAGCCTCTGGCTCACACATTTTTGTCTTCGCTCAGGAAGGATGGGGCTCCAGAGCAGACTAATTCATGCAGCAGCCAAATTGCTCGCTCACAACTTTAATGCCAGCAGCTCACAAAGTAGGATTTTTGCTCACAAGGCTCCACAGCTTAGGGGGAACATGATTCACAAACCACCACCGTGTTTGCATCCTCCATGTCTAGAAGAACTTCCCGGGTGAGATGACTAGGTGATCAATTATTACTAGTTAGCTAAAATAGAGCTTTCATGTTCAGAGACAGGAGACCTCAGAGTACCAGATCATTGGGACAAGGAAAAAGCATTCTATTATGCCCTGCTTGCAAGCAGTATTCCCTCTAAGCTGAGTTAGCATGAGCTGGCTCACAGTTTTTTAGCCTCCAGCTCATACATTTTTGTCTTAATCAGAAAGGATGGCTCCAAAGCAAACTAATTTATGCAGTAGCCAAATCGCTCACTCACAACTTTAATGCCAGTAGCCCACAAAGTAGAATTTTTGCTCACAAGACTCCCCAGCTTAGAGGGAGCATTGCTTGCAAGCCCCCTGAAGTATCTGGCTGGCTGCTATTAGAAACAGGATGCTGGGGCAGAGCAATCCTTGACCTGATGTATTCTCATCTCACTGCTTTCATGTGAAATATGAAAAGGGATGGGTCTGTGCTAGAGTTGTGCGATGACCACTACTGCTTGAAAATGTGTGTAATATTTTTAGTGCAACCAATCCAGATGTTGAACAACAGAAGCTGCACCTCCCAGCAGCCCATTCCAAAAGAGGGCAGCTTTGGCATGCAGTCCTGCACCTACAGAGCTGAAGGGGAGGAGGAGGCTGATTGCTTGGACAGAGCCAACTGGTCTTTTCCCTTTATAGTTGCCAGCTTGGCAGGGAGTCATGACTGAATGGAAAGGAGCCACATGGCTGCTTCATCAACATGTTCCTCATCACAGCACAGGGAAGGGAATCCCAAACTGCTGCAGGAGCCCATGAGTGCAAACGTTCCCTGGATCCTCAGCTGCTAGCTGTCCAGGGGACACTTGTGATGACTGAGCAGGAATTGACCTCCCTAACTCACCCCCACAAGCAGAGCCCCTTTACTGCAGCAGATGATGACCTTCCACTCCAAAGGACACAAGCACCCTGCAAGCCACCACCATCTACACTGGAAATAATCCTCCTCCTGTAGCTCCCCCCACCCCCCGTGAGCCCCACCTTCCAATTTCAGGCCAACCTACTTCCAGGCAGTTTCATGTTCTCCACAATAGGAAGAAAGACCTCTTTGTCCCGTTGTTCCTCTTGTGGTGTCCGTTCAACTGTCAGCTGGTATAACTTCAGGGAAATGATGTCATGGTTATCTGGGGAAGAACAACAAAGAGAGTTTGGGGTTTAGGGCCTGTGGCCACTGACCAGCCTTCTGCTGTTTGATCTGGTGCTGAATTCATCCAACCAGCTCTCTTCTCATTCCAGCACCCCTGTCAGTAGGAGTGTCTCATACAACCAATGAGTAGAATTAGACTGGATGAATGAGACTACAGCTATATCACAGGTTTAGACTGTTGCAGCTTGCCCAACAGCACAGTGACTGGGGAAGCAAATGCATGTTGGACCCCTCCTGGCAAACTGATTCCACTGGCTTCTCATCATTCTGAGAATGCAAACGGCACTGAGAAAGAGCAGCATGTCCCTATCCACTCAGGATTTCTGCTGCAATAGTTCGACCTCTCTTCCCACCTGCAGTTGTTCATTCTCTTTTCCCCAGCTTGACATTCTGGATGCAGCAGTAACAAGCACTGCAAAACCAGTCTATGATCAAGGAGATTAACTCAAGCCCCCAGCCTGTGCCAAGCAGTTCAGTGGATGACCACGAACCATCGCTCTCTTTCACTCAGCACAGCCCACTGCATGGTGCTGTTGCAAGGAAAAAATGGAGGAAACGGCCTGTGTTTGCTGTCTAAGTTCTTTGGAGAATGGGTAGAATAAAAATCCAGCAATACATTAAACCAGCTCTGGCTTGCACTCCTCTGTGTGTTCAGATCTTGAGGCATGAAATTCTGGCCTTAACAGGCTGAGCAAGGGTAGCACAAAGCAAACATTCAGGCTGTGATGTGGTTTGTGTAAAGAAGGTAAATGTGACAGGCTATTTTAATAAATAAAAACATGAAAAGCCTAAAAGTGGTACCCCACAAAGAACTGGAGTCCAATGATGCAGACACTGCCTGCAGATTATTTAAAATCATACCACCATAAGGACTAGAACCCTTTTTGGGGAAAATGGGGGAGGGGGCGGGAATAAGTACCAGAGACAGATTCTGCTTCCACACTAAAATTCTGTGCACACAGAATGGAAGGAAGAGCTGGCAGCAATACTGATGGGCCCACTGCCATCCGTTAAGCTTTCCGTTCTATGAGGTCCTTTGCCAGGCTGAAGCAAAGCTCATAAACAAGGACGTAGCTTTGGAAGACTAGGAGAGGGGCTGCTGTGCATGCAGAAGGCCCCCAGGTCAACCCTTAGCCTCTCCCCTAAAAAAAACAAGTGGCAGGTAGCAAGCGATGTGAAAGACCTCTTCCCTTTTTTTAGGCCCCCCTGGAGGGGATTTTTTATTGCATTTTTTAATAGACTACAAACTACAACAAAAAATTAGGAAGGGGTAACTACATCTAGGGAGAAAGGAAAGAAAACCACTACTAACTAAAACCCCAAGTATAGGAGATCATAACAATATCTTATATAAATGTTAATCTTAAATTGCTAGTATTACTTTGAACATAGTCGGTTATGCAATTTTTTTTATCTTTTTATCCAATGATTTAACTGTTTAAGAGAACCCCCAGAGCATCCCATAATAAAACTAAAGTTTTAAGGCACAATTCAGAGTCCTTCAGCCTTCATTTTGTCTTATCTTTCTAATCCTCAATTCATACATACGCTTGGGGGCAGCTGCCCCCTTATCGGAAAGAGAGTCCTCGTCGGAAGGACACCGAGTCCAATTCACCACTGGATTTACTGTCATCTTCTTCCTTCTCAACCTCGGCTGGCTCTCCCAGCTGCACTCTCAGGAACTCACAAGCT
>NW_015164186.1:206913-216431 GCF_001447785.1 Gekko japonicus
GATTTTCAAGAGTGTTCCTGTAGTTGCTTTCAGGATAGAATCCCTCACATGTCGCTTTGAGAATCTGGCTACTATTTCCCCAGGCAGATTGTTCTTTTTGATGTACATGGGATCTATAGACCACATCCATTTCACTTGCAAGATACTCCGCTTTCAAATCTGTAACTGGGGCTAATGCTTCACTCAGGAGTTGTTTTAGATTCTCACCTTTTAATTCTGGGACCCCTTGAAACCGTAGGACCAAATTTGCTTTCTGCATTTGCAGCTGTAAAAGTTGTGATTCTTCCGAAGCTTGTTTCTTTTCCAGCTTTTGCACCTTTTTCTTGACTTTTTTAGTGTTGGCGTCCATTTCCTTCACCTTCTCAGCCATTTGCTCCATTATTTTTAAAGTCTCAGTCAGTTGAAGCTGCTGAGTTGCAAGATTTTGGTTTAGAGTCGTCAGCTGCTGTTTGATGTTAGTCATCTGGTCCAGCAGAGGGCGCAAGGTATCTGCCAACATTTTGGAGAACTCAGTGACCTCTTCCAGTCTGGGGCTCATGGTCCCGGCTGGTTTCACTTTTGCTGGTTTGTCTTTCTCTGCCCTCTTCTCCGCCATCTTTATGGATTGTTTACTTTTATGAAAACTTGCTAAAGTCTCTGAAATACGCCCCCATCCTTTCTGCTGGTGCGCAGATCACATCCCCGGGAGGTCTGGGATATGCGTCCGCCAGCGTGTCATCATACACCAGAAGTCCGAAAGACCTCTTCCCTGAGACTCTGGAGAGCCAGCACCAGTCAGAGGAAACAATCCCAACTCAATATAAAGCCAGTTGATTGATGCGTGTAAGGCAGATTTTAAGCTTGCTATAAAAGCAGCCATACCTGACAGGTCTCCTGTGACAGAAGATACTCCAAAGTAATATCCTCGTGGGAAATGAACCCCTGGGATGTCAATGCAGTCTCTCCATTCATGCTTGCCATCTATGTCGAGTAAGATCTGAAACACAGGAGAAGACATTTATCCAGGCAAACCTTCCATCCAAGTCCTCTCCAGGGCTGGATGAGAGGAGTGCTGGGACAGGGGGGCAATGGGGCCAAAGGAAAGAGACACTCACGGTTAGCCTCCTCTTCACATAGCGTATCACCAGGAAAGTGTCGTGGTTGAGGTTACGCACCATTGCCGTGCACCCGCCCAGTTCCGTGGGCCTCCCATCCCTGTCGTGGTCATAGGCTAGAGAGCCGTTGCTCACCATGGCAGAGACATAAGGGAACACGCGCTGAAGAGGAGATGGGATCAAAGGTCAGGTGGCAGCTACTTTTCACATTGCCCTTCAACATCCAGGTGTTTCATGTGGGCAATAAAAGGGGAAGGCACATGCAGGGAGCCAAGGGTGACAGAATGGATCTGCAGCAAGCACAATAGCAACCTATTCTGCCAAGCGTCTCAGCCAGAGATCACCTTCTAGTCTAGGAAATATGTCACAGCAAAAGGTTACACCAGGGACTTGCACCAAGGAGGGCATGCTTTTATAGATGGGAGATGGGAGCAGTGTTCCCTCTAAGCTGAGTTAGTGTGAGCTAGCTCACACACTTTTGTCTTAGCTCAGGAAGGAGGGCTCCAGAGCAAACTAATTTATGCAGCAGCCAAATCACTCGCTCACAACTTTAATGCCAGTAGCTCACAAAGTAGAATTTTTGCTCACAAGACTCCACAGCTTAGAGGGAATATTGGATGGGAGAGCAGTGCATACTCTGCTACACAAACTAGACCCCTCAGTGGTGGACACGTTCTCTGATCATGTCGGTGCCCCTGACCTATCAAGGCTTCTGAGAGTGCAGGTGCCCAGGTACAGCCAGGGTATCACATGCACAGGCTCTGAATGCCTGACATTCCCAGATCAAGTTTTGTGAATTCCAGTGGTCATCAAGGGATGCTGACAGCCCCGCCTGAAGTATCACTGGCACATCACTCCTGTTTCTGCACCTAAACAAAATTCAGCAGAGGTTATTCACTTTCAACACCACATCCAAGAGATAGTTAGCTCGCTCTCTCGCTCTCCCATTCACATTCCACTACTTTTCTTCCTTTCCTCAAAAGTGAACGATGGTGCCAACCTTTATATAACACTGCGATAAACGCTTGACAGAGGTTTTAGAGGGCTGGATTTCGTCCACAGACTGCCTATTCCTGCTCCAGGTTATGGCCCAAGTAGGACATCCTAGTAGCAGGCGGCATCCAACTTTAGACTGAAGAAGCCTTCCTCCAGCCCAAGAGGCTCTTCCATTGGAAGGAAGTTCTCCTCAAGCTTCAGGTTTTGCTTAGAGGGAATAGGAGGATATAGGCCAGTTTCACATGGCACAACAGATGTGGAATGACACACACTCCAATTTCGAGCAGTGAAGGGTGTGTTTCAAGTCTCTCGTTGTATTTCATGTAGCCTTTGGCTTAAGCCTCTATAAAATCCAGCAAGTAGCTTGCCTTATCAGTGCTGGCCTGACCTGGAACAACTGGTTATTTGAATAGATCAAAACATCTAACCAAAGCAGAGGATGAGGTTCCTCATCTCTGTTCCGGATGCCTCGCAACCAGAAACACGCCCCCTCCCACACACAGGGCAAATGAGAGCAGTGAGTGTTCACACTACTTCCAGGCAGTGAAACAGGACCATCCAATGCTGTCTTCCCATGATCCTATTCAGGAGACCTGCAAATTCTCTCTCTAAACAGAGAGTATCCTGCCTTTTTCTGAAAGGTTTCTGGACAGAATGTATTCTTACTGTATCCATTGCCGTTCTGAACAAGCCTGAAAAATGTAGCCCCAGGTACAGAATTTAGTTTCTTAGAAATTCAGTTTCCATTAAGCAAAACGTTTATAGCCCTTGTGGCTGAAAAATGTGTTTGGAGGGACCCAGGCCAGTGTCTGAAGTCGGGGGAGGGGCTGAATAAGATTTCCAAGGTCTGGGAGGAAGAGCTTCTGTGCTTTGCCCCTTCCCCCTTCCCCAAGGCCAGCAGAGGCAGGACTATGCAAAACAACATGGGAGTGAAAATCCAAATGTGTGTGCACAATGCAAATTGGAGAATTAACCCTCCCTGGCAAAGAATACAAGAACTGCTGCAGTAGATCAGACTAAAAGTCCCTCTAATCCATCACCCTGTTTCCAACAGCAGCCAACCAGATGCTCATGCAGAAAGGAGGAGGGGGAGATTGGATTTATACCCCCCCCTTCACTCGGAGTCTCAGAGTGGCTCACAATCTCCTTTCCCTTCCCCTCCCCACAGCAGACACCCTGTGAGGTAGGTGGGGCTGAGAGAGCTCTTTCGAGAACTGCTCTGAGAGAACTTGTGACTGACCCAAGGTCACACCAGCAGCTGCATGTGGAGGAGGAGTGGGGAACCAAACCTGGTTCTCCCATATTAGAGTCCACACTCTTAACCAGTATAAACTGGCTCTCAGACCACAAGCACCATATGAGGGAAGCAGCCTGCCCCATTTGTGTGTCCCCCACACACACACACACACATAACAGCTGCTCTGAACCTGGAAACTCTAGTTACCACAGCTGATAGAAGCAGCCACTGGCAGGCCTTGCATACAGATAGTCCAAACCTGTTTAAAAGCCATGTAAGCTGAGGCCACTGCCACATCTCTTGGCAGCAAGTTCTAAATGCTGTGGGTGCAAATCAGTCCTTATCTGGCCTTCACCTACTGCCGACTAATGTCATTGGTTGGCCCAGCAGTTCTAGTATTGTAAGAAATGGAGAAAGCCCTCTTCACCCACCAGGCAGTTTGGGTTACACTGGAGGAAAGACAGAGAGGGGAAAGCAGGAAGCTACATTGGTCCATAGCTAAACAAAAGCCATGTAAAACCTTTTTATTAAGACCACCACCACCACCCCAAGACACTGTGTGCAAGCATCAAAATTCTCCAGAACGCTTCCACAGGCTGGATGCTAAACAAACAAAAGAGATGAAGTTTACTCAGGTCATGATCTTAAGGCCTCCCCATCAGCATCTTTGGAGTCCAGGGGCACCTTTAAGACCAACAAAGTTTTATTCAAGGTATAAGTTTTTGTGTGCAAGCTTATACCTTGAATAAAACTTTGTTGGTCTTAAAGGTACCACTGGAATCAACTTTGTTCTGCTGCTTCAGACCAACACAGCTACCCCACCTGAATTTATCATAAGCATCTTGTGTAGGCTTTGCTAACTTCAGTGGATGCAGGGTGTTGGCTGGCAACAGGCTGCAGCCTTGGCACACTGGGAACAAGACTTAAAAAAATGGGATGCCATCCAATTGAAAACATAACCACCAACAGCTGATCAGATGTTTCACAGAGGCCAAAGAGAACCCATGAGGCCCTTAAAAGGACAGGCAGAAAGTTATTTCTCTGTGCAGAATACACGTCACCTTGTCAGAATTTTAGCCCGCTCACTAGGTCCCTGCAAAGCAGCACCAGTGGAAGGGAGGAAGCTGTAGGCCAAAGGAATTCTTCTGTGTTAACTGGTCCAGATTGGTTTTAGGGAATAATCACGGTTTACAGATGAAGAAATGTGGCCTGGAGCATGAGGCTTACTCAGGGCCACACAAGCAATCTCTGGCTGAGGGGAGGGATTTAAATCTTGGTTCCACACAAGAGACAGCAACAAACAAGCAGGCAGAAAGAAAAGGAACACACAAGTTAACTCCAAAGAGATGCAGCCAAAACAAGGCAGGATGGAGGGGGGAGCCCCGGAACAAGGGAGAGACAGAGAATGGCCCAGCCAGGGAACTACAGTTTAATGACTCTCCTGCTGGCTCCAAACAATGCAGCTCCCTCATTCCCAAGATATGTCTGCAACTCAGATGGAGAGAAGGGGGTTGCTAGAAGCTGAAGACAAGGCGAGGGGAGCATCTTCAAGTACCTGGTTTCCTGAGGAATACCTCCTCTTCTGGGCCTGAGGATCCAGAACGGTTATTGCAAAGCAAAAAAAGAAGGAGTACAGAAGCGAGAGACGGTCACCCGACAGGCAATTTAGCATCCATGTATAAACTGGGGAACAAAACTTCATCTGGCCACCCAGAGGGAAATGCCAGCTTTGCCCTTCTTCTGGCCCTGGCGATCCAGGTTAATATTGGGAAGGGGCTCTGCAGTCCCTTCCTACATTTAGAGCACAGTGGGAGGGGGACATGTGTTAACCAAGCTGTGGGGGACACCCCAACACACCCAATAAGTAAAAAGAGCAACATACACAGGCCAAGGAACAAAGGAGAGGGGCAAGAACCAGTGTGAATTTTACCCTTGTGCAATATACACATGCATAAGAAGGACCCCCCCAAAAAATATGTTTCCCAGATTCCTAAACGGGTCTGCACCACTTATGACCCACAAGGCCAAACACAGCCCACTGGCCACACATTGGGGACTGTCAGGCGCTTGATAACACATACAGATTTTTAGTTCTCAGAAAGCAACAAAGCATATGTATGGAGCTCTTAGCACAGTTATTCCCCCCGTTGTGTGCTATAAAGACTGATTCAGACACTGAAAGCACCTGTGTCTACCCACAGAGGCAGATGTCCCCTTGAGTTAGGCGCCCTTTCTATCAGCCTTTGAGAGGGAGACAGTAATTGTGCTGCTGCAAGTACAACTGGATTGTTCAATTGTCCTTCACCCAGTACAAAGATGGATCAGAATTATCCATCTTATTCTTTACAAACACTTGCCCATTCTTTCACTGCCAGAATAGCTGCTCTGGGCTACACTGCCATGGAGACACACCCAGATCAGAGAATCACAAAGAAGCACAACAGGTAAGCTTCTCGGTGGTGGTGGGGAATCATGTACTCTCTAAAAATAAACTTTTTCAGATGCAAAAATAAAGCGTTCCTCTCATTTTAATAAACAAAATGAGGAAAAACTACTTCCCTATCCAAACTTTGAGATTATGTACCCTAGCAGTTCTTTTGACATCAACCCTGTTAAGCCACATGCTATGCAGGCCTACGGTGTCCCAAGCCAGTTGCTGCATTTCAGAGTGTGTTCTCAGCTGTTTCTTCTACTACTCCTTTCCCACTGACACCATCCCTTATATTACCAGTGCATTCTGCTCTGGCATAAAGAGAGACTCTCAGTGTTCTATCTGGTTGTAATGTTTTAACACAAACCAGGCCCTGAACAAAGCTGCCAATTTAGTCAGCAAAGGGCTAAACTTACAACTTTAGCCCTTTGCTAACAAAATTGGCAACCTGTTATTTTGTTTTGGCTTTCACAAAGCTTTCTCTTTCAATTGTCACACAAACCCAAGAACAAGAATCTCCCCACCCTCAAACAGGACTACACTCTTGACATCAAAGTTCAAGGCCTCAGTCTGTTTACAGAGGCAGCAGAGTCTAGTGGCTACCTTTCTTCTGACCCTGAAGTGCTACATTTCAGGCAAAGGTGTACTGTTAGATTCAGCTGACTGTATAAACCAGCCCTCTGGTGTATCACTGCAAGGGCTGTTGGGAATCCTCTTTCTTTCTGGTATGGTGGGCTGAAGACTCAGAAAGAGCTTGGTTACAGAGTGCAAGGAACACTTTGCTTACCTTTTTATTCTGCTTACCTTTTTATTCAATGTTACAGTATTTTTTGAGACCTTTCAGTGCTAAAAGTCAAGTATGTGCCATTTCCCCCCCATGATGTCTGGTAAACAGTACAGGTTACTTGTTAACTAGGACTGAAGAAATATATAACAATGCTCCAGCATCAGGCTTGCAGACATCCCACATCCAAGCATCAGGGATTTTCCCCACGTGGGATTTCCTCAAAACCATGACCACATTTCTAAGATGCACCCAGTGACCAAGAGCCACTTTCGCAGGATCCCATATAGGTGGGAAGCACATTCAAATAATGCAGTTGTGTGGGCGGGACCAGTGACATCAACCTTTCCTTAATGTTAGTCATTCCCATTAGCCCCACCCACTTAGCTGCATGATTCACATGTGCTCTTCAGCAGCATGAATCACATACTCCACATGGAATCTCTTTCCATATCTCTGCCTGCAAAGGGGACCAAATGGCTCAGCTATGCGCCTGTGCAAGCAAAACCCAAGTTCTTGAAGGGGTCTGCCTGAAACAGCTAACCCAAAAGTGAATTTACAGGTTAGACATTGTGATATTGGACTTGGGACACAAAACAGCTGTGAGGCAAAGCACTCCTGGGTCGTCGTCCCCCCCCCAGGTTAATCTGAATGGTTATGGGCTGGTTACATTCTGCAGGTGTTACTAATTGACCTCTCAGCCTACATAGCCCTTATCATCTTCAAGGCCAGAGCCGGAGATGTGGTGATTAGCTAGTCATGAAAATTCATGGAGATGTGGTAATTAGCTGTTCATGGCCCACAGGATGGGAGAGGCAGAATCAGGAATGACGAGGTAATTTTCTAGTGGGTTCCAGCAAGAGTGTGTTCTGATTGGGTGTCATCATCTGACACTCCTTGGCCAAAAAACTATAACTGAGTTAACGCCCTGAAGAAACAGGCTAGCCTGGATTCTGACTGACTGGACTATGATATGCTTTATATTGCAATAGTCAGTTAACAAAAGAACACTTGAGCCTTAGACTCTTGGACTTAAGGTTTGTGCCATCTAACGCAACTCTTGAAAATGTGTTAGATAGTTAAGCTAGTTTTCTCATTTTTTTTCCTGCTGTATGATTTTAATGTATCGCGTTGCCAGTGGAATAAATCTTTATTTTGACAAACATTAAATAAAACTTTATAGTATTTTAATAAAATAAAGAGAAGGTTTGGCTTCTTGTGTACAACAGCCCTGGGAACCCATGAGGTTCAGCTTTGGACTCCTTGACAAGAGTTAACAGGATTCAAGCTTGGGGTTAAACTCCAGAAGATGCAAAAGCACCGCAGAATGGAAACACAATCCAAACAGGTTATTACTTGGGGATGAGGGTGTAACTCTATAGGGGTACAGATGTTTTAATAAACAAACATACATAATTCAGTATCAGCAAAACAGTTGGAGATGAAACCCTTCAGAAAGTCCCTAGTACTGGGCAACGTTCATTAATATTTCTAATCCACATGCAGTGGTTTGGGGGGGGTTGGTATTTTTGCATTGTGTGTGTGCCCGCCCGTGCCTGGAAGTCATGGCGACCTCTGGCAACTCCCACTGGGGCATGGAGGATGTTCAGAGAAGTGGCTTGATAGCCTGCCTCTGCCTCCCAGCCCTGGTACTCTCTGGAGGTCTCCCATCCAAATACTTGCCAGGGTCGGCCCTGCTTAGCTTCCGAGACCTGACGAGATCCAACTTGCCTGGACTATCCAGGTCAGGGCCACATGCAGTGTTTTTTAAAATGCTGCATATACACCTCAGAGTTTCAAGTGTATGCCCATTTCCATCCATAAATATAGACTGAGAAAGTCTTTGCATAAGGAAACAAGGTTTACAGTGATCAACGGCCATCTCATTGAGTACAAGAACAGACCATCCAAATTAAAACACACGTTTAAAACAGCCAGCTGAACAGCACGGTTTGCTTATTTCAAAAATGAAACTAAACTAGGATCACTTTCATAATGCAAGAGATGAATGCAAGCAGTTTTAAGACACAATTTAGGGGGGAAAATAAACAACCACCTGAAAATCTAAGGTTTCATTTCAAAGAAAGGGGGGCAGGAGACAGGGCTGTAGTTCTCACTGGTGTGCAGATATGTTTAAGTGAACGTGCTCAAAGTCTGCTGAATGCTCAAAAGCCAGAAGGAAAATTCAGGATTAACCAATCCCCTCCACCTCACTCCAACAGAGGGACAAGGACATCAGGCATGCCCCCACCCCACCCACACAGTTCCCCCGCTGCTTGTGGAGCTACTCCGAGGTCACCTTACCTCCTGTTGCTTCTCCTCATTTGGGTAGGTGTCTACAAACACTCCCAGCCCTAGAAAGTTATCCTTGCTCCCGAAGACAGGCCCTAGAACAGATTTCACTGAGTTCACAATGGGCTACCACGGACAGCTGCTTTGAGAACCTGGTCCAAAGCCAGTGGTTCTTCACTTTGGATCCAGGGATCCTTAGAGGTCCCTGCCACACTTTTAGGATTCTCCAGACAACTTAACCGAAGAGTAGCATGTCTCTTCAGCATCAGTGGCAGTCTTCAAAGAAACCACCAGCCGGATGCTCACAGCTCTCTCCCATGCATGGATTCTTGGACTACAGGCACAGAGGGAAAATGCAGCAGCTTGATTTTAAAATATCAGCTGCTTTTAACACCCACCCGCCTGGTGGCTGTCAGATGGAAGGAAATACAGTGGTCTGCAAGGAACAAGCAAACCAGAATTGCAGCCCTCAAAGGCACAGAGGGAAAATGCAGCAGCTTGATTTTAAAATATCAGCTGCTTTTAACACCCACCCGCCTGGTGGCTGTCAGATGGAAGGAAATACAGTGGTCTGCAAGGAACAAGCAAACCAGAATTGCAGCCCTCAGGACCAGGATATTTAAGAGCTTTTATTCCAAGCAGCTCTTTGCTTATTCCACACCTCCCATGATAGGAGACTCCTGT
>NW_015164186.1:218022-225411 GCF_001447785.1 Gekko japonicus
ACCTCCTCTAAACATCTCTTGCCTTGAAAACCCGACAGGGTCGCCACAAATTGGCTGTGACCAGATGGCAATAAATAAATAAATAATAAAGCAATTGCTCCCAGTCTTATCTACTGGGAGACATGTAGCCTGCCTTGAAGCTGATCAGAAAAGCTGCACTCCTGCAATGCCTTGTGCCAACAGCCGCAGAATTCTCCTGCCAACTGAGCTATACTTAGGATCCAAGATAAGGTAATTAATCTCAGTTGGCCTTATTAAGATTTGGGGGAACTGCACACAGACATAAAAACAAAAGGATTAGCATCCACTTAACGAAAGAGCTCATCCACCCGGGCATAAAGAACCAACAATAGAGCAATTACCTGAAAGTTCCATCCTGCTAACAAAGCCGATATCCTGCTTTTCCATCTCACCATTAAGATGCCCTCTCTTCCACCTCTCAAGGATAATTAATAACCCCACAGTGCTTCAACCACAAGATGACCAAACACGCTGGGAAAATGTTACAGGGTACTGGGCAAGTGCTCAGGAGAAGAAGGGTGAAAATCGTTCGGCCTTCTACCCAAGACAGCCATTCAGACAGCTCATGACTGACATATGCTTGGCCCCACCAAATCAGTCCTTATCAGCTGAGATGGTTTTTCTTCTCTGAAGTATGCATGGGCCCAGGCTATTCACAGCCACAGCTGTTTCTGAAATTAGTGCAGCTTATCAAGAGCAGAACTGCTGATGGGTATCAGAACCAAAATCCTTCTTGGTCAAAATATGTACTTCTGACAATGGACAGAGAGCCCTCTCAAACAGGGCCTGAAGGCTCGCTTTCACATTGAGTTGTAGAACACCCATGTCACATGCTCCTGGCAGATCATTCTGAGAGCCACCGTGCTCGCTTGCCAAATGTGACTAATCGCATAAGTTCAAAACCATTCAAGATGTTCAGTAACCCAAGCAGCAAAATGGCTCCAGTCCCTAGCATGAGAAATGGAGCCAAATGGACACAATAGAACCATTTATGATTCTAACTTGTACACTGGAAAGACCTCTGCCAAGATGCAGCCAAAGGTCAAGAAATACTTTTCCTCCCAAGAGAAGAACCACTGCCTAATCCCCCCCCCCAATACATACTGACATCTAGCACTCTTGGAAAGTGCCACCAAGTTGCAGCAACCATATAGCAACCCCGTAGGGTTTTTGAGCTAAGAGACATTCAGAGGTGGTTCGTCATTGCCTGCCTCTGTGTAGCAACTCTGGACTTCTTTGATAGGCTCCCATACAAATACTGATCAGGGCCAACTCTGTGTAGCTTTTGAGAACTGATTATATCAGCTCAGTCTAACACTCTGCCCTGGAACATAACCATAATGGCTCTTCACCCACACAGTCATCAACATACAGATGTGACCTTTCCACACACTCTAATTAAGGGAGGGAGGAGAACCATGCACAGCACGTTTTCACATTAACAATATATCCTGTCCTAAATGTTGTGCATACAGATCTTCCCTTAGGAAACCCATTGATGAAAATTTAAACCACCATATCTGACATAAAGCTTAATGAATACAGGGAAAGCCAGATGCCCACTGAATCTGAGCTCCTAAACAAAGTTTGAACTGAAACCTTCTAGGGCTACTTGATTTAATGAGGCTATCCCATCCGAAACCCATTCACAGCCATGTCAAGAAATGCAAAGGCCCACAAAAATACTGCTTTTTCCTGAAGACTTTTTTCATTTTTTCCAGTGGAAACACTGGGGCATTTAGGGAAGCACAGGGGGGGGGGGGACCCTGCTATGAAATATTTTCTATTTTCGAATGAGAAACCCTTGTCTTAAAAAGCATTTTGCCCATTCCAAGTGCACAGCATAAAAGAGTCTGAAAACTTTCTCAGTTTTTCCAACAGAAAAAGTAGTAAATTTGGGGTCATGCTGAAAAAAAAAACCCTCCTTTTACAGCTTGTTTCTGGGCCCAATTCAAAGTCTTGGTGTGTGTTGTTAAAGATCTACATGGCATTGGACTGAGGAATTCATCCATACATATAAACATGACTGGAAGTTGGGACTAACTTGCACTTGCCTTCTTTGTGTGCCTGTTTTTAGTGAGGTATGGTTGGTCTGAAAGCAGCAGAAGGCCTTTCCAACAATGGTTACCCATGCTCTAGAACTCCCTGCCCCTAGAAACCCCACCAGACCCTTGCCCAAAGCCACTATTTCTACCTTTTGAGAGGATTTATATCCCACCATTCCATTTTGCAATTATTCCAGAGGGCGCGATCTAAATTTCTGCTGCATAAATCAAACACATCAGCAGAGTCCCCCAAACGGGCTTTCTTGGTGGTGGAGGAAAGTGCCATCAATTCACAGCCAAAGGATTTTCAAGGCAAGATATGTTCAGAGGTGGTTTGCCATTGCCTGCCTCTCTGAGTAGCAACTTCCTTGGAGGAATACCATTCAAGTACTAACCAGGGCTGACCCTGCTTAGCTTCTGAGGTCTGATGAGAGCAGGCTAGCCTGAGCCATCCAGGTCAGGACATGGGATTTCTTACTTGCCTTAAACAGACAACTACTCATGCACATGGGCCCCTGTAGCCAAAGGATCCCACACAACCCTGTTCAAATTCACTAAGCCAGCAGTCGTGTTTTCCTACACATCAAACATTTACCATAAATCTCATTTCCCAAAGGAACCTCAGTCAACAGCCCCACCCTTCACTGCATTAATTTCACATAGGATAACATCACCACCAGGAAAAAACTGCAAGCCAATTATTTCTACTGTAATGAAGTCCCAGGACCCACTGGCAGGGGAGAAGGAAGAAGCGCATGTCTTACCACCCTGTTCCAGACAGCTCCCTGCTTGCTCTGAATATCAGGAGTGAGGCGCACAAACTGGGTCATAACCATAGCGTTGCCCATAAGTTCCCACAGAGAGGAGCTGGAAGAGCCTACACCTGCATTGTGGAAGAAAGAAAAGACAGGTAAGGCAGAGGTC
The DNA here is from genome assembly GCF_001447785.1 of Gekko japonicus. NCBI lineage: Eukaryota > Metazoa > Chordata > Lepidosauria > Squamata > Gekkonidae > Gekko > Gekko japonicus. The sequence goes on from NW_015164186.1 coordinate 221,013, forward strand.
TTCCAGGCATCAAAACCGTCACCAACTGTTCATCACAGACCTCAGAATGGGAGCTATAACGGATAAAGAGGAAGGGCCACAGAAACAGAACCAAGCTTGATTTCTGAAGGACACATCCATCTCCAGGCATTCCCCTCCACTTTCTCCAGTATGAAAGAGCATCATGCACACTTACAAAGAAAAAACAAAAGACTACATTTTGATACAATGTTGTAGTAAGCAGCCCTGACTTGGGTATCCCATCCTTCATGGCACCAGAAGGGCAAGCCGTGTGCAGAAATTCAAAAGGTGAAGCTCCAGAAAGACTGGGAAGAACTGATCTTCAGTGGCAGCAGGGCTTTGTACCTTCAAAGCTGGGTACTTAGGTAGAAGCCCTGACCCAAATGGCCCAGGCTAGCCCAATCGTGTCAGATCCTGGAGACTAAGCAAGGTCAGCCCCAGTTTGGATAGGAGATCACTATGGAATACAAGGGCCGCAACGCAGAGGCAGGCAATGGTAAACCACCCCTGAACGGCTCCTTTGCTTTGAAATCTATATGGGGGGGGTCTCCATAAATGGACTGCGACTTGACAGCACTTTCCACCATGCTAGATAGAAATCCAACCAAGCGGAATCCTTCCCACCCCCTTCCCCATCACAGACATGTTAAGTTTGGAGACATTTTCAGGGCTAGCAAAGCTTCTGTGCAAGGGCGCGCAGGGACAGGTCTAACAGGAGAACTCTAAACACGGCGTTGTGGAGAGTCACCGACGGGACTTCCGGCTGCCATGCAGCCTCTTTAAAGGCACCGGGGGGGTGGGGCGGTGTTCCGACCCATGAGAAGGTGAAAAGCCACCAGCCTGGCCACAGCTCACCCTGATAAGGCTTAGTGAGCGAGTGCTCCCGCTTCAGATGCTCCTCCATCTGTTCGGCCAGGGCCATCCACAGCAGAAGCTGCAGCAGGACGCACAACCCCGCTTCGCGCCGCCACTTTCGCCGGGATGGTCCCGCGGCGACCCCTTCCACCGCCATCTTTTCCCCTCCACCAGACCCGATCAGCTGCTTAGTCCGCCCACCTCCTGTCTCCTTTCCTGAGGCAAAATCGGACACGGCTTTCTTTGGCTTAACCGTAAGGCACCGCCTATTTCCGCGTAATGTACCCTCCCGGTTGGCTGAAAGGTTTGCTTGTCAACTAAAAGAAGGAGGGCTGCAGACGTTTCATGCATGCCCCGTGATGGGTTCTGGGAGCTGTGGTTCCTTGAGAGATCCCACGTTAAAGGGACACGAGCACGTTTTCTGTCAAGGTGCGCAAACACGTTTCAGCGTAGCTCGGTGTTTGTTGTCGCAAATGCGTCCTGGAAGAGCCTATTACAAGTCCATGCAGTTCATATGTTGAAAGGAAAGCTATTTCATTTATGACTACATAATTGTATTTACGTGGTTTTAATGGTACTGCGGAAGCACTTGTCACATCACCTGCCTTCTACTGAGTCAGGCCATTGGTCCAGGGGTCATTTCGTAGAAAAAGAGGTGCAGGAGCTCATTAGCACAACTTATTTGCATATGCCACACCCCCTGACATCACCGGAAGCGTGTCAGAAGGCAACACCCACCGCTCAGGCTCCACTGGACTGTTTTGGATTGCTAGCTATGGGGGCGGGGGCATGCAGATCTGCTCTCACAGAGGAGGAAGAACTTGTACCTGGATAAAACTTGGTCTTAAAGGTGCCACTGGACTGTTTTGGAGGGGGGGCGGCAGGGGGAGCTCTGCAACTTACCTGGCTGCTTCTTGCTCTGACTGAGGGCTGCTGGGAGCAGGGGGTGGAGCTTGTTGCATGTGCCCGCCCCCTGGGCTCCTTACTGCCGGAGCTCCGCTCCTGTGCGCTCCTGCAGGAAATGACCCCCGCATTGGTCTAAAGGTCAGTATTGTTTATTAAGTCTGACAGCATCTCTCCAGGATCTCAGGCAGAGGCCTGCGTTTTGCACCACCTATTACCTGACCCTCTTAAATGGAGATGCTGGGAATAGAGCTAAAGGCAAAGATTCTTCTAAATGCAAAGAAGGTGCACAACCATTGAACCACAGTGGTCCAAAGAAGGAAGCCGGCTGCCTTTGTGCTGCTTGGCTGAAAACTAGAAGGCATGAACAGGCTGAATTCTTACTTAGCATCTGGGTAACTGCACACTTTCCCTTTTATCTCCATAAGTAATGGGGCTATTTCTTTTTCGAATACACATATGTATTTCCTGCCTACTTGTGGCCAAAATAAGCAAGTCATTGTGAAACAGCAACAGTTTCTTTATTAATATTTTTCTTTATTTTTATTTCTTTCCTGACATATAACAGCAACAATCATGACAATATGTATATAGCAGTTCACATACCACCTTGTTGAGACATTTGGAAACAGAAGTAGGCATCAGGAGACGTACTTTGGGCTGATTTGTGTCATTCCTTACGGGTCAGACTCAAAGGGTGCTGGAGAAAAATTGTCATCAATTTGTGGGATTTGTCATGTGGTGTCCCACAAACCTCAGTCCTGTCCCCCAGGCTATTCAATCTAGATGTAAAATCCTTAGGAGAAAGGAACATCATCAGTATGCTGACAATACCCAGTTCTGATCTCTCTATCCAGATCACCTGGTAATGGTCTATCCAAATCACCACTGCCTGACTGCTGTGGTTAAGTGTCTAAAACCAAATAAGATAAAGCTGAATCCCACCAAAATGCTGGTTGGGAAGGAAGATGTGCTTCCCACTTTTGATGGGCTCCAGTCGAAGTTTGCTGACTTGGGTAAAAGCTCAAGAGTTATACCAGACCCAGCATTACTGCTAGAGGCACCAGTTAATGCAGCTGCAAAAAATGCTTTTGTCTGTATTCATTTAGCCCACAGGCTGGCTCCCAACCTTGACCTGGTCAATCTGGCCACATGAATCTATGCCACAATGACCCCCAGACTACATTATTGTGATGCAGTCTACATGGATCTGCCCTTGAAGTTGGATCACGGCCTTCATCAAGAGCTAGATGGAATATGCATATTACATTAATTCTGCGGTCACTTTTTGGGTTACCTATCAGTCATTGGGTTCAATTCAAGTTACTTATTATCACACAGGAAGCCCTTCATGACCTTGGCCTCTCATATACCCAAGACTGCCTCTCCTGCTATGCTCATCTGAGCAAAGCTTTCTGAAGGTGCCAGCCTGCAAATGGGTGAGAACAATCTCTTCCTGTACACGTACATTCTCTGATGTGGTCCACAACTTGTCGAACACCCTCCCTGAGGAGGCCAGAAAGGCTCCCACACTTCCATCATGCCACAGAATGTATAAAACAGAATTGTTCAGGAGGGCAGTTTTGTAAAGGGAATAGGGCTGTAGTGTAACAGAATGACTCAGGAGGGTGCTTTTATAAAAATAACAGGATTGTAGCCTATGCATTATCTGTTTATTGAGTATGTTATGCTGTACTTAGGGGCTGCGGTGGCTCAAGTGATTAAGATGCTGAGCTGCAGCCCAGAGGGTCGGTAGTTCAGCAGTTCGAGACCCGAGGGCTGCATGACAGACTGTGCTCCCATTTCTAGCCCCCCAGCTCCTGCCAACCTAGCAGTTCGAAAGCAAGAAATTGCAAGTAGATAAATAGGTTTCCATTTCGGTGGAAAGGTAACAGTGTTTCGTGCGCCTCGGCATCTAGTCATACCAGCCGCAGTCTCTTCGGCTTGGAAACGGGGATGAGCACCGCATCTCTAGAGTCAGATTTGACTGGCTTTCAAGCAAGGGAAACCTTTACTATGCTGTTCTTACTGCATCATGTTCTAATTCTGTCATTCCATTATCTGCCTAATACCTTTTTTTGCACTGTTTCTGATTTTTGTAAGCCTAGTCCTATTGCACAGTTCATTAGATATCTCATGCTATCATGCCATTTGATTGCATTGTTTTGCACCGTTTAATCCTCAGTGAGAAAGGAAAGCTGTAATGTGTAGATTGTAGATAGAGTTCAATTCAAGTTACTTATTATCACACATCATATTGTAGATGGAGGACTGAGACTGACCTAGGGCCACCTAGTATGTTCAGGGTAAGATCTGAACCCAGGTCTTCCAGATTCATAGCTCAGTCTGGGCATGTCAAACTCTTCAGAGCATTGAGCTGTAAAGAACCCTGCAAAGCAGGCCAGGCTAAGAGGCAATTGACTTGAGCAGGTCAGTTCAAGGAGCTCCAGTAGGCTGACAACTGACAGGATTATTTTGGGTTTTCACATTACGTCCTCCACACAGAAGCCACTGGAGCTGTTTCTGCATTTGGTACTCAGAACATGTACAAACAAACAAATGACCTTTATTGGCATAACAACCGAATTATAACTGGGGGGGGGGGGGGGGTACAGTTCGCAAAGAAAAACGCCTTGGCATC
>NW_015164186.1:225920-237120 GCF_001447785.1 Gekko japonicus
TGGTTTAACCACATTGAAGACTGAGACTCCATCAGCATATGAAAAATAGGGCAACCGTTATTATTCTTAAAATGTAGATGTAGCCAAAATTTGATAATATTGATCCATGCTTTAGTTTCAAGGAGCCTTTGATTAGTTTCCAGGCAGATGGCCGCATAAGGCACACACATGGGAGCCCCAGTATTTTTCAAAGGAAGTTAGACTGTATTCTTTCCACTTCCTCATTGAAGGCCTTGATCCAAATAGGTACTCCATAAAGCAATCTTGCACTAGTCTTATGACTGAATACTCTAATAGCTGCAGGAATATATTGATTACCCTTGGTAAAGTAAAAACGGATAAGATGAGTACATTGCAGTTTACAGCTTTTATCACTTCCCTGCTATGAGGAACCCAACTGGCTCTATAATGGAAATGTATTCCTGCATGGTTAACTAACAAAGTAATGGAAGCTGTAAAAGGTAAGAAGGATTCCAAGAGCTAGGGGAACTCATTAGCATACCTCATTAGCATATGCCACACCCCCTGACATCACCGGAAGTGTGTCATAAGGGCACACATCCCACCCCCAACGGTCCCAGCCGCCGCCGCCGGCCTTGCAGCTCCACTGCCGAGCCCCATGAGGGGCCCAGCGGTGGACCTGCAAGGCCGGCGGGAGTGCAAGGAAGCCCCGCGAAGGCCCTCCCTGGCCCCAGGCAGGCAGGGGTGGGGAGAGGCAGGGAGGAAGCAACTTACCCTCCCTCTTCTCCTGCCTCCTCCTGGCTGAATGAGGGCCGGAGGCGGGGCGGCCGGAAGCAGGGGGCGGGGCTTCGTCATGTGCCCCGCCCCCCGTACCTCACCCGGGGGAACTGCGCACTGATTTCAGGAGGGGTGTTGGAAGACCTGAGTCAGATTGAGGTGATGAGAGAGGAGGTCCTAAAACTGATAGACAACTTAAAAACTGAAAAATCACCAGGCCCAGATGGCATACATCCGAGAGTTCTGAAAGAACTCAAATGTGAACTTGTAGATCTCCTGACAAAGATATGTAATCTTTCCTTAAAATCTGCCTCCATTCCTGAGGATTGGAAGGTAGCTAATGTCACTCCCATCTTTAAAAAGGGTTCCAGAGGAGATCCGGGAAATTACAGGCCAGTCAGTCTGACGTCGATACCGGGTAAATTGGTGGAAACCATTATTAAGGAAAGAATTAGTAGGCACATAGATGAACAAAACCTATTGAGGCAGACTCAGCACGGTTTCTGTAAGGGAAGATCTTGTCTCACTAACCTGTTAGTGTTCTTTGAGGGGGTGAACAAACATGTGGACAAGGGGGATCCAATAGATATTATTTACCTTGACTTCCAGAAAGCTTTTGATAAAGTTCCTCATCAAAGGCTCCTAAGTAAGCTCAAAAATCATGGGATAGAAGGACAAGTCCTTTTATGGATCAAAAACTGGCTAGTTCATAGAAAACAGAGAGTGAGTGTAGGTGGGCAATTTTCTCAGTGGAGGGTGGTAAGCAGTGGGGTACCGCAGGGATCAGTACTTGGTCCACTGCTTTTTAACTTGTTCATTAATGATTTGGAGATGGGAGTAAGCAGTGAAGTGGCTAAATTTGCGGATGATACAAAGTTGTTCAGGGTGGTGAAAACCAGTGAGGATTGTGAGGCACTCCAAGGGGATCTGTCAAGGATGGGCGAGTGGGCGTCAACATGGCAAATGGGGTTCAATGTGGCCAAGTGCAAGGTGATGCACATTGGAGCCAAAAATCCTAAATATAAATACACATTGATGGGGTCTGAACTGGCAGAGACTGAGCAAGAGAGAGATCTTGGAGTTGTAGTGGATAACTCACTGAAAATGTCGAGACAGTGTGTGACTGCAATAAAGAAGGCCAATGCTATGCTGGGGATTATTAGGAAGGGTATTGAAAACAGATCAGCCAATATCATAATGCCCCTATATAAATCAATGGTGAGACCTCATTTGGAATACTGTGTGCAGTTCTGGGCACCACACCTTAAAAAGGATATTATAGCTTTGGAAAAAGTGCAAAAAAGGGCAACTCGAATGATAAAAGGGTTGGAACACTTTCCCTATGAGGAAAGGTTAAAGTGCTTAGGGCTCTTTAGCTTGGAGAAAAGACGACTGAGGGGTGACATGATCGAGGTTTATAAGATTATGCATGGGAAAGAGCAGGTAAAGAAAGAGGTACTTTTCTCCCTTTCTCACAATACAAGAACTCGTGGGCACTCCATGAAACTGCAGAGCGGTCAGGTTAGAACGGATAAAAGGAAGTACTTCTTCACCCAAAGAGTGATTAACACATGGAATTCACTGCCACAGGAAGTGGTGGGTGCTACAAGCATGGACGGCTTCAAAAGGGAATTAGATAAGCATATGGAGCAGAGGTCCATCAGTGGCTATTAGCCACAAGGTATAGCTAGGGGCTCTGGGGCAAGTGATGCTCTGTCTTCTTGGTCCTTGGGGGGGGGGAGGGCTTCTAATGTCCTGGCCCCACTGGTGGACCTCCTGATGGCACTGGTATTTCTGGCCACTGTGTGACACAGAGTGTTGGACTGGATGGGCCTTTGGCCTGATCCAACATTGGCTTCTCTTTTGTTCTTATGTTCTTAGGTATCTAAACCTTTTAACCTGTTCAATCCAGTTGCCTCTTATATTACCTATTGAGGGTTTCCACACTTTTCCAAAAACCATGATTTTTTATTTCTCAAAGTTCAAGGTCAATCTTTTTAATTCACAGTATTCATAGAGGCGTGATAATAGCTGTTTCATTCCAATTTGCAAAAGGGAAAGTAACACTGCATCATCTGCATATAAAAGGAACGTGGATTGACCTAAGTTTGGGACTATGGCCATCTATGTCCTCCAAGTAAGAGACCAAATGATTTATAAAAAGATTAAAAAGTAGTGGGGCTAGAATACAGCCTTGCTTCACCCCGATATTCATTGGGATTTTGGGGGTTAGAGCTCCTTCACATGAACATCTAACCTGACTGGTAGTATTGTGGTATAAGTTTTTAATCAAGAATAACAGTCTCTTATCTATCCCAAAATTCAGAAGCTTCTTCCAAAGTAATTCTCTTGGAATGGAATCAAAGGCACCCTTAAGATCTAAGAAGGCCACAGACAGTTTAAAGCCCTTCTCTTTCTTATATTTGTTTACTAGGTGGCTTAACACTACACAGTGATCTATAGTTGATTTCCTATGGCAGAATCCAACTTGTTCATGGCCCAAAATTTGCTGCTCTGTCATCCATACTTTAAGTTTGTTTGCCAGGTGTCCTGCATATAGTTTCCCCACAATAGATAAAAGACTAATGGGTCTATAGTTGCTTGGAGGTTGGCAATTTCCTTTTTTAAAAAATACTGGCACCAATATTGCGTTTATCCACGCATCAGGCATTAGCCCTGTCTTGTCTATTTCAGTAAACAGAGTGGCTAAAAAGGGTGCCCACCACTCTGGAAACGTCCTAAGCATTTCAGGAGGAATTGCATCAGGTCCAGGAGCCTTCCCTGGCTTAAAGTGCTCAATTAGGGATTCTACCTCCTCGACCTGTACCGGAGGCCATTCAGGACAGTCAGCCAAATTGATAACTGTTCCCTCTGATAAGCTAGCTCCATTCTTATAAAAGATTGCTGGAAAATAGTCATGTCAATTCTTTGCAGAAATAGGTCTATTCAGAGCCATTTTTCTTATCCAAAGAATCTGAGACTAATGCCCAGAATTTCTTTGTATCATTTTTAATTGTGGCCTGAAGAAGATCCCAACATTTTTGTATGAACACTTTTTGTTTATTTTTTTGAAATTTTGATTTAATTTACACTTAAGCTCAAAATATATCACTGGAGGTCTTGGTAAATTTAATTCTCTATACTGCTGAGAAATGGCACGCAGCTGAGCCTTCATTTTTAGGCATTCATAGTCAAACCACCCTTGTACACCTGTCTCCTTAGGAGCTTGTTGCTGCACTGATTGCATCCTAAGAGCATACATCTGTGAGCTGATTTGTAATTTTGTCATATAAATGAATTGGTTCTGGTATTTGGGATGGCTTCCCTGCTAGTGCAACAAATTCTTCCAGGGTGTTTGAGTTGAAAAATCCCACAGCCGAGCTTCTGGTTTATGGCGACACGCTGGCGGATGCATCTCCCAGACCTCCCAGGGATGTGATCTGCGCACCAGTGGAAAGGAGGGGGGGTGATGGGTCACTACCCCCCCCCGGATCCTTGGCAAAAGGCTCATAGCCATGGGGCTTTTGAGGGGTGGCCTCTTCGCCAGCGTGATGCTGGGGAATTGAGGCGCTCCTCCACCCCGACAGTCCTGCCACTGAGTATCCGTATGGATCTAGAGCCGCTGACCAGGACAAGCATCGGAGATCGAGTGTTTTGAACGTATGCTGAGCAAGGTCGTATGACCAACAATGAACTGTGAGTTGGGTTAAAGTGAAACGAGAATTTAAAAAGAAAGCTACCCCCTGGGAACAGTGAAAAAAGCGAGCGGGGGAGGGGGCCCTCCCATACACATGAACTAAACAATGAAATACTAAGGGGGGAGCGGAAGAAAAAGCATTGAAATCTGTTTTGAGAGACTTACCAGAGTGCGGATAAGCGTATGGGCGTATTTCAGAGACTTTAGCAAGTTTTCATACAAGTAAACAATCCATAAAGATGGCGGGGAAAAGGGCAGAGAAAGACAAACCAGCAAAAGTGAAACCGGCCGGAATCTTGAGCCCTCGACCGGAAGAGACCACCGAGCTTTCCAAAATGTTGGCAGAGTCCTTGCACCCTCTGCTGGACCAGATGACTAACATAGAACAACAGCTGACGAATCTAAACCAGAATCTTGCAACTCAGCAGCTCCAACTGACGGAGACTTTAAAAATAATGGAGCAAACGGCTGAAAAGGTGAAGGAAATTGATGCCAACACTTAAAAAATTCAAGAAAAAGGTGCAAAAGCTGGAAAAGAAACAAGCTTCGGAAGAATCACAACTTTTACAGCTGCAAATGGAGAAAGCAAATTTGGTCCTACGGTTTCAAGGGGTCTCAGAATTAAAAGGTGAGAATCTAAAAGAACTCCTGAGTGAAGCATTAGCCCCAGTTACAGATTTGAAAGTGGAGTATCTTGCAAGTGAAATGGATGTGGTCTATAGGTCCTATTACGTGTACATCAAAAAGAATAATCTGCCTGGGGAAATAGTAGCCAGATTCTCAAAGCGACATGTGAGGGATTCTATCCTGAAAGCAACTACAGGAACACCCTTGAAAATTGGGGACAACACCATCAGGATTCTAAAAGACATTCCATTTGAAATAAGCGTACATATAAATTGAGGATTAGAAAAGATAAGACAAAATGAAGGCTGAAGGACTCTGAATTGTGCCTTTAAACTTTAGTTTTATTGTGGGATGCTCTGGGGGTTTTCTTAAATGGATAAAACATTGGATTAAAAGATTAAAAAATTAGCATAGCCGACTATGTTTAAAGTAATACTAGCAATTTAAGATTAACATTTATATAAGCTGTTATGATCTCCTATCCTTGGGGTTTTAGTTAGTTGTAGTTTCCTTTCCTTTCTCGCTAGATGTAGTTACCCCTTCCCAATTTTTCGTTGTAGTTTGTAGTCTATTAAAAATGCAATTAAAAATCCCCTCCAGGGGGCTAAAAAAAAAAGAAAGAAAGAAAAATCCCACAGCCTTACAAGCCACTTGATGTGACCAATGAATTCTGGGGATTCTATTTATCATATTTTCATCCCTAACAATATCCTGACTACCGGGTTAAAAAAAAACTGGCTTTGAACCAATATCAGGGGGTAATGGTCGCTTTCTGCACACACACTCCAATTTTGAATGATCTCACCTGTCCTGTGAGAGATGGAGGAATCAATATATAATCCACCACACTTCACCCTCGTCTAGCATAGGTAAATTCCCCTGGAATATCATGACAAGCAAAACCATTCAGTATTACCGAATTAAACCGAATACACAAAAGGGCTAAACAGATTCTGGTATCTAATGAGGGTATCCTTAGAATATCTGCAATCAGACATACAAGTAGGCAGGGCCTCATCAGGGCCTAAACCCAACCTCCTTGCCGGATCTAATCCATTCTGACCCACTCTAGCATTGAAATCACCAGCTATTATAATGTCCAAAGCCAGCAGCCACCAACTCAGAACATGTGAGAGCTCAGAGTTGTTACCTGCATGGATTGCATGGAAGTTTTCTAGGCCAGTAGCCCAAATTCATGGCTTATTGATGAGGTCACTGAGGTTGAAACTGGTTTCTCCGTTAACAGGATAGACAGAGTGAATATTCAGGGCAGAGGTTATCTGGTAACAGCATGTGACAGTAGCATCAGAGTTACAATTGCCTCACTACTGTGGTGTGCCAACACATTGTGGTTATCTGACAATGCGGTGACAAAAAAAAAAATCACATTTGTCTCATGTTCATTGCAGGTGCATGGTGCATGAAGCAGAAACTCTCTCTCTCTGCATACACACACAGAGAACCCCCACATAATGTAAAGAACAATCCACTACGATGTTCTCCTGTGCAAGTCCCAACAAGAAAACAGAAGTTGCACAATAATGCAGCCATGACCTTATACTCCTCCTGTTAATTTCAAGGTATTTGTGGACTAAATTTCTGTTGCACTAAATGGCACCCATCTAACAGCTAAGGTGTCCATCTGATCAAATGCCTAATTTATTGTGAACTTGGAATCTCATTGCTGTGAATTCTATCGGCTTGTGGCATGCCTGGGGGAAGCCAGTACCCATAATAAAGGGAATGGGAATGTTTCTTAACGACTGTAGATATTACCTTAAGGGTAGAGGTAAAGGCTTCCCTTGCTTGAAAGCCAGTCAAATCCGACTCTAGGGTTGTGGTGCTCATCTCCGTTTCCAAGCAAAAGAGCCAGTGCTGTCTGAAGAAGTTTCTATGGTCATGTGGCTGGCATGACTAAACGCCAAGGCACACGCAATGCTGTTACCTTCCCACCAAAGTGGTACCTATTTATCTACTTGCAATTTCTTGCTTTCAAACTGTTAGGTTGGCAGGAGTTGAAACCAGAAATGGGAGCTCACTACGTCATGCAGCACTCGGGTCTTGAAATGATGAACTACCGACCTTCCAGCCTGCAGTTTGGCAACCACTTGAGCCACAGCAGCTCTTAGATATTACCTTAGTAGGTCTTAATTGTGAGGAAATGGCTCTGTCCAAGCACCTATCAGGGGCTGGAGAAGGGGACACTCCCATTCCCACCTGAAAGGAGGGGGAAGATGTGTGCTTCTGTGTAAACAGCACTTGGATGTTGGAAGAGACAGGCAGAGAAGCAGACAGACACTGCTATGAGTTGGTGGAAGCATCTTGGGAAAGCGGGATCTCCTTCTCTCTCAGATCTGATATGAGTAGTGGATGTGCTGCCCTATAGGAGTGCCCGTTTACATCCACTATGCCCTGCTTGTATATTTGTAAATAAAGCAAACACTACAAAAAAACCTACAAGTCTCTGGAGTCATCCTCTAAAGGGAACCAACCCAGACAAGTGCTTCCACTGAGATATCTCAGTGCCCAGAGAAGTGGAGAACATGTAACAATATTTTACCAGAGAAAACTATGTTTGTGTCTCTGTTTTGTTTAAAACTGAGACTTTACATGCTTTTGTGATCTCACTGGGGTAATTAAACGAATCTTGGTAGTCACAGGAATTAATGAACGTAACACTTCTCTATTGTAATCAACTTCAAACTAAAATAGAAACTGAAAGTAAGAAAAGAGAACAGTCCAGGGGGTGGAGTTTTTTCCAGCCCATAATCTGGTGCCAGTTACCTCTTTACTATCCATTTTACTACACATGCTGTTCCAGTGTCAGCCTTCATTCTCCAATTCATCCACCGTTTCCAAAGGTGAATTACTGTAATTACATATTTTTCTCTACTGTTACTTCAAAAATATTTCATTGGGTTCTGTTGTGGTTAAGTGGTTCCATTAAACAGAAGTGTGGTGCTTGCAAAAAAAAAAAAGGAATTATTTTTAATGCTCCATTAATGGTGGCTGGAAATGCAACATTGTTCAGTTAGGTCCAGACTCAGCAGTTTTGGCTTGGACTCAATGAGCTGTTTGGGCTCAATACAAGGGATTGACACTGGCTAGCCCAATAGTAATGCTGACACACAACCCTATGTCAAAACACAAACTGGTTTGAAAATCACCTCTGTTTTGAAAGCAGCTTTCCATGTAGTACAATTTGGGGGCATGTCTGAAACTCTCTCCTGCTCAGGTAACTTGTTTCCAAGTCCTTCAGATCATGGCCTTCTAATCTACTAATCTTTTTGCTGGAGAACTACTGAGAAGCTTCCAAGGACCTGTAAGGCTTCCCAGGATACAGTGAAAAAAATCTAGAGAACTTCTGATCAGCTTTCAAGATTAATTTCTATCCCAGAAGGTCACTACAGGAGTATTATTTTTATATTCTTGTGTAGCTATGAGTCCTGAATCCTAATGTTTTTTGTCAGCAAAATAGATCAGAACCTTCAAGGAAAACTGGCAAGTAAGGCAATGAGTTCCTGGTGCTAACTTTAACATAAGTGGTCAGCAGTTAGAAACCTGTCTGCTCTGTCTGTAGCATCAGAGACCAAGAACCACATGCATGTGCAGGATAAAAACACATAGCAGAGGGTGTAGAGTCCAGGCTCCGGACTGTGGGAGTGTTAGCAAATAAATGCAGTAAACTACCTTCTTTCTTTTTCTGGGTTTGCTTGTGTTGGCCAAGTACAGTCAACAGAGATATAATCCCTCTAAGGCTGTGCCTTCTGTACTTACAGGGGACTCCTATGGAAGCCTGATTTAGGCAAGACAAAAGCACCGAACTGGAGAATGGAGCACAGAAAAAAAGAAACGGTCCATGACAGCAGGTTTATTTTAAGGAAAAGGATGCATTAAAGCAAACCTGTGACTAATCTGAGAAACAGTGTGAGAATATGAAACCTAGAGGGGGCCCAAAAGGTGTAAGTGATGTTTAAGCATTGTGAACTTTTATGTTTGGTATGGCTGAGATTTAGAGCGAGAAATACACACAGGTAGCAAAAGACACATGGGAAAGAGAATATAGGTCCCGGTCACACGGAGCATTAGGCACGCTAGAGAGACGGAAGATAGGTAGATTTTCCAGCCGCGATCTCACCGCCACATCTGGGAAGCGTAGAGCTCCCATGGCTCACCCGAGGCTTCACTCCGAAGATGCGCTGTAAAAAACTAGTACCTCCGAGGTACTAGTTTCCGGAAACCATGGGGCAAAGGCGGGCGTCAGATTATGTTTCCAGTGTTAGCTCGTGGCATCCGGCGCCCGCCCATGTCCTGTCGCGAAAAGGTTTTTTTTCTGTCAAGTCTCCACGGGTGCGCACAAGCACCCAACGGCACATGTGAACACTTGGGTTAAAAAACCCAACACAACCCCCGCGGCGGTGCTTCTTTGCCACGCCACAGGAGTGAGGTATGATCGGCACCTCCCCCCAACCACGGGATGTCGGGCGGGACGTTTGATCCGGCTGCCGCACGGTAGTTCGCTCCAGGGCAAACAGCCACGCCTCCCCCCTGCGATATCCAGCCCATGTGACCAGGGCCAAAGTGAGAGCTATTGAAGAAATACAATAGAGAAGGGTATAAAGCAACCTCTTTAAATTAAGAATGGGTGTCAAATTCTGTGCAACAGAAGAAACACAAGGCATGGTGGTTAGTTAACCAATTAAAAATAACTAAAATGTTGAAAATTCAGCTTGATGATGCCCAAGATGCAGCTCAGTTTCTGATAAACAAAACAGGAGCTACAAGAGCTGTGAACATCGATCAGTGTGTTCTTCTACTTCCTACATGTAAGAAGCTCCTAGAGATAATGCAGAGAGCTATCGAAGGTAGCCCCAGGAATTTATATAGAAACTGTTTAGAGAATTTGCCCCAATTAATTTGCCCCTTGATAAATTCAGTTTTTGTGATTAATGTGGTTTTCTTTGTCTTTGGTGCCTCCTATAGGAACTTTAGCTAAGATGGCTAATGATCCCTGGGTGAAAGAATTCTCCCTTAGTAAAGAAAAAAATCAAGGCAGTTTGGGAAGACAGAGGTGGAGGTTTTTACATGAGCAAAGTTCATTTGAAGCAGGACGTCTGAGTTCAAATGTAAAATGTATGGAATTCTACCATCTGGCCTGTACTTAAGGCAGATAGCATTGCTTGTCACATGATTAGGTTCAACAGAGAAAAGGTTCAGGTAGTTAAACAAGTTAAATATTTAGATGCATGTTTAGGAGGACCAGGCAGAACCACAGACCAGCCAACACACACACAAACGCATTTCCAGAGGATAGATTCAGGTGGGGTAGCCGTGTTCGTCTGAAGCAGCAGAACAAAGTTTGAGTCCAGTGAGACCTTTTAAGCCCAACAAAGTTTTATTAATGGTATAAGCTTTCATGTGCAAGCACACTTTGTCAGATACAGACTACATCTGACAAAGTTTGCTTGCACATGAAAGCTTATATTGTGAATAAAACTCTGTTGGTCTTAAAGGTGCTACTGGACTCAAATGTTGTTCTACATTTCCAGAGTATCTTCCTTGGCATTTTTACCTTCGACGGATTCAATGGAAATATTTGGAGGCAAAGTCCATCCTTTACAATTTTATTAAAATTAATTAAAAGGAGCAGGCAATGCGAACCAGGGCCCCAAGCAACAGGAAACCATGTAACACTGAAAAGAGGGGGCTCGGGCACCAGCGTTAGCATATTCAGAAGAACCTTCCTTTTCTTATAGAATTGGTTTCTTCTGAAATGATCATGAACACCACCATTTACCTGTAGCGCAGTGCACTGAGAGTAGTAATAGCCTACTTATTCTAAGCAGAGTTATAATGTCCAAAATTCCATTGAAGTCAATGGGCTTAGAAAGTACAGCTCTGTTTAGGATTGCACTGTACATTGCTGGATGGGACTGACAAAGGTTTATGTGTGGGAATGCTTGTCTTTAGTCTGGACTCAGTCTGAGGCACTGAGCTTTTATAATTGCTGGACGTAAAGTCATTGAGCAAACAAACTACAGCACTTATCCAGGGCTCTTTTTGTAGAAAAAGCCCAACAGGAACTCATTAGCATAATAGGCCACACCCAACAACAGGAACTCATTAGCATATTGGGCC
>NW_015164186.1:237252-255738 GCF_001447785.1 Gekko japonicus
GAACTCCTTTGCATGTTAGGCCACACACCCCTAATGTAGCCAATCCTAATGAGTTTCTGCTGTTGGATGTGGCCTATTATGCTAATGAGTTCCTGCTGGGTGTGGCCAACTTGGGAGCCAGCCGGAACTCCGTTCCTGTGCGTTCCTGCCCCAAACTAGCCCTGCTTATCTCTGATACCCTGCCTCTTGTAAAACTCAGGATGATCAAATATCCAGCCCTTGAATGGCTCAGTGGATGCTACCTTCACTAATTAGGATTGGATAGTGGACATCTAACAGGAAATATTGACAATGCCAACATTGGGGCATAATGGCTTAATTCCTCCTGCCTCACCATGACAGAACAATGTTAGCTCTACTTTGATGCAGCTGATTAGATATTCCCTGGTGCCACATTCTGTGTTTCTCAAACTGGACCTTTTAACAGCTCCTGGCACTGGTTTAGTGTTGCTATATAGGTGAGCTACTGCTATTGTGCCATTTGTGAAATACAAATGGAAGCAAAATCTACAATATTTGACCATTCTGGCTTGGGGGGCGGGACAGGATGGGCTGCTAAAGGGAGCCATATAGCTGCCATTGGATGCGGAAGAGGGCTCCAGACACCCATAGCAGTAGTTACACAGCCTGAATTCCAACAATCCAGTTAGCACAAAGGATGAGAACAGTAAACTCTGGCTGACAGAAAAGCAGATGTGATTTTTTTCAGGCATCCTTCTTAACTTCAGAGATGGACCAAACTCTGTCAGGGAGATGGGGGAGGGATGTGCAATACTAAATCTGAGGCTAAAAAGCCTAGCATGGTTTGCATTCTGGCAAATGCAAAGGCAACCTGAAGCACATTTGAATGGCCTTCTGGGATTGCAGACAGGCAAGGAAATTCAGTAGAGTGGAATCTGCAAAATTCAGTCAAGTTGGACTCTTCACACCAGGGTGGGCTTGTCATATCTTGGGGTTTGGTCCTGAAACTCTGGATTTAGGGCTCATCTTCGGGTCAGTAGCAGGTTCAGGTCTGAGAGTGCGTTTTATTCCAACACAGTTCCGTAAATAGATGTCACTAGACAAGTTGCAAGACCCAGATTTTCTTGAAGCAAAATGTGGATTATGTTTGTGTATTTTTTTATTTTTATTTTTTTGCTTTTTTTAGCACAGAGTACCACCATGCTTTGCCTTTACCCCAATTGTCTGGCGTAAGAGGGTGCTTTAGCTATAAGGCCATGGCACAAATTTCCATTTGTTCTTTAGCAGCTGAAGTGGCCTCATGGGAAATTGTCTGCCATACTGCTCAATTACTTTTTAAATAGTTTTCCTGTATTCATGTGAACTGTTAAAGAATCAAGATGTTCCACCAACACTGGCACTATTTCAGGCATGGGACAGTTAAGTCCTTCTGAGTGCGTTCAATGTAACAATCTCCAAAGCTTTCTGAAATCTTGGATGGTGGATAAAAGGCACTATATAAATGCAAGATATTTATAGACTTCTTAACATTGCTCCCCAGGCAAGGTGCCAGATGAACTGTGCTGGGTTTCTTTGTTGCTATAATACAGGCCAAACAAACAATGTTTTCCAAAAGACCTTTGTTGTAATGCATATTGCAAAATCCAAGGAAAAGCAATTAAAGTGAGGTCCATTTTGGAAATCAAGGCTGTAAATATCAAATCACTGGTCTGCTATGGGGCATGTATACTACTGACTGCTTTTACAGTCATGTATTTTTCCCAGGGAAGCCTGGCAATAGAAATTTTTGTTCCAAATAGGGGCTGATTTTCCAAAGCAAATTCTCAGCATTTTTATTAGACTATAATTCTCAGTATCCTGGAAGCCAGGAGAGTTAAATTGCTACAAAAGCAAGAGGAGTCTTTAGTGCAAATGGGATCAAAAACTAGAAGAAAGCTAATCTGGTTTGCATTGAGTTGCTTGGTTACTGTTGCAATGCCAAATTTCTTGGAAGGGAGAGGCCTTACTCTGCAGTCCAGGAAAACTTGCTAAACCCTAGCTGAGTCTGTTACCAACTTGCGGATGCACAGATGTGTTTTGCCTGGAGGGAGCTACTGTCTGGGATTCAAATCCATGGCACCGGGGCTTCCCCAGCTACTGGCGAGAAATTAAAGATATGGCACTGGGGCTTCCCCAGCTACCATATGCAAAATGGCAGTTTGTGGCTGAGAATTATGGGGAGTCCTACTTGTCGGGCATTCCTAACCTAACTTCAAAAACCCAAACCAAATAGCCCAGAATGGGAAAGAGTTCCCAGGGACTAAGCCATGCATTATCCCCTTGCGTTCTACCAAAGCTCATGGCCGTTTCTGGAATCGCATGGCCCAATAGGTGCAGCTAGATAACAGGGGTGAAGAGATGAAAAGGAGAAAGCTACGCACCCCAGTAGTTGCTCTTGTAGCATCAAGCACACAGAATCTATGCTCACATAGACTCCAGTGAGAGTTTCTCTGGGACGACCCTACATCTGTGCTCTGAGTTTCATGTGACGACTCATGATTCCCAGAAGTGCAGGATGGTGCTCACGTAATCCACTATAAAGCTGTTACCCAAAGAGGCAGTCTGCTTTTAATTGGGGGAATTAGCAAAGGAGACAGAGCCTGCAAGAGGGGGTGATGAGCAAGATCTCCACCAGTGTTTACAGGGACTTTTCCCTTGAGAACTCTCAAAATAAACCAGTCCAAATTAAAACAGAAAGGATTTTATTTTTAAAAAAGGAATAAAAGGGCAAAAACATGCACAAGAGCACACAGGGAAATACACACACAAGGCTAACAAAGATAAAAGAGAGTAGCAGGAAAAAAGTTTAGGGGTGGGTGATACTTACCTATTTAGACTAACGAAGTCTGCAGAAGAGCAAAACAAAATGACCTGCATTTTGGGCATGAGGTCTGGATACAGAACACATACACAATTGGGGCTCTGGCGGAGTTTTGTTATGGCAAAAGTTTGCCTTGAGGTGATCTGATGTGTGTGCCCCCTAAAACAATACCATAATTGGCTTCTTAGGGTAAAATAATATGATGGGAAAGCTTGATGGCTTTCCCACAGATGGACAAAGACCAAGGGAAGTTTGTGACAATTTGCATGCATGTGGCTAATGGTGCTTGGTAAGATTGTCGGGTGTAGATTGAAAGGGTTAATGTTTTCTGATGAAGTTGCTGAATGTAAACCAAAGGTGATGCAGTTTTTCTGATGACACTTTGAGTATAAGATGAGAGAGGCTCTCAGACACAAATAGCCTATTCATTATGGTGAGTAGGCAGGGAAAGTGTTACCAGGTGTGACAAGGTCACGCCAGGGAGGGGTATTTTTCTTGAAAAGCCCATTGAGGACATTAAGTATCTCTTTTGAGGGTGGGGGAAGATCTATTAGCAAGTTAGTGCCCTCAGTCACCTTCCCAAAAGTTTTCCCAGGCTAGTCTTTGGCCAGCATTCATTTTGTTTGCTCCAGCTCCATTTTGTTTCCACTTCTAGACCAGGCTGTACAGTACACACAAGGATTTGGGGGGTGATATTTAAAGAGGGGCATCTTGTACAAACTGCCCTTCTGCAGACAGGGTCTGGCTGCTTACAAAAGGATATTGTCAGATACAAGGACAGAAGAGTTTTGTTCACAGTGAAGATGTTTCAGGACAGAATTCAGTTTTGGACTTAAATTTAGGTGGAATCTTCACCCCGATGCAATATGGCCATCAGTCAGGGTGACTTTGTGCAAGCACGGTCAAGGATGGTTCCTTTAGTGATTTGTGTAGTTTTGCAAGTGCAGTTTGTCGTACATGGGTAAGAAAAGAAACATCTGCTAAAATTCTCTCCTCTGTACAATTGCTACAGATGCAGTAACTCTGTCTTCCACTACTTTGGTCCCATAATACCTGCTCAATGTGCACAACAAATTGTTATAAATATAAGGTTCTAGTGCTCCTTTTCCACAAAAGAAACATATTCTTGGAAAGTTGCCCTGCACACCGAGAGAAAGAGGGAACAAAGAACAAGGTATAATATGATACAATAAGTGTAATAAGATATAATGTGGCAGGCACCTGGAAGCAGGCCACATGTCTACAAATACAGCAGTGTGATATAGCAGGATGGTTGCAAGTGAATATTCTAATTGCCGGAGGGGTGCTGAAAAATGTGCTGATGCGGCACCCTCCTTCTAGTGTTGTTTGTTCATGTGTTTTAATTGAATTATTTTTTAATAATTCTAACTGTATTTCTAATGGCTTAAATGTTTTTAAAGTTCTTTTATGCTTGCTGCCTTGTAGAACCTGATTTGATAGAAAGGCAGCCTAAAAATGTTTTGAATAAAATCAATAAAAAACAGAAAATCCGGCTGGCTACAGTGAAAACCTCATAGAAAGCCCTGGGACCAGAAGAGCGGCGTGCTGCAGACGTGGGGTTGCCAGCCCTAGGTTGGAAAATACCTGGAGATTTGGTGGGTGCAGCCTGGTGAGGGTGGGGGCTAGAGAAGGGAGCGAACCAGCCCCATAGCCAGGATTTTTTCCAGGGAAGGGTGCTGGAGCGCCAGGGGGCAGTTAAATCCCCAACCCTTTCTTCTCCTCCAGAGCAAATTGATCTTCCTCAACACCCCCCCCCAAAAAAAAGCATTTTCCATGGAACTCAAAAGTTGCTGTGCTTGGCACAGCCACCCACTGCCAGGTTTCAGGCAGCCAGGAACTCCACCGGCCCCCAATGGGTGCAGCATCTGAAGCTGGGATCTAAGCCTCGCTTTGCCTCCGGTCCCCACAAGAGCCTCCCAAGCTCTCAGCCTGGCAGGGAGCAAAGCGCAGCAGTAACAGTGAACCAAGCCAGGGGCAGCAGGAAGCGGCTCACCCAAGAGCTCTTCCCAGTGGCAGGCTTGACCCAGGCCCCTGGCACTGCCGCGACAGTACCGGCTCGAGGCAAGCAAGGGCTGCCTCTTTCCCCAAGGCAGACGGGGGGAGATCAGAAGGAGCTGCTCGGTGGTCAGGAGGGAAGGAGCAGGCAGCTGGATCTTGACAGGGACTGGTGCATGTGGGGCGCTGCAAATCCAACAGAGTGTGCCGCCCACAGGGCCCCCCACTGGCTATGGGCCTGGAGCAAACTCTGCAGCACATAATGCCATAGAGTCCCCTCTCCAAAGCAGCCATTTTCTCCAGGGGAACTGATCTTGGTCATCTAGAGATGAGCTGTAATAGCGGGAGATGTCCAGGTGCCACCTGGAGGGCAGCACACCTATGTAGATGGTCTGGGGGAGCCCGGGATTTGCAAGGCAGAAGGCATAAATATAGGAAAAGAACCCAGACAATAGAATGTCATGTGGGCTTTTGGAAAAACCTCACCACACTCAGTATCAATGTGCTGCTGGCAGAGCAAAATCTACAGTGGCGAGGAGACCCAAGATTCACATAATGATTCAAATAGAACCCGTCACATCTTTGATTGCAGGTCTCTAGTCATGATTTGCTCACTTAAATATGTAGCCAAAGACTCATAGTCAATAACAATTTAAAAAAATCATCTAGAAGTTTATTAAACTCCTACAATCAGTCCTTTTATTAACACTATCGAAAACCACCTTTGATGAGTGCTGTGTTGTCAGTTGCAGCGGGCTCTTTTTGGAAGTTTCCTTGTCCACGCTGACACTAAATAGTTTCTACATTGGTTGCTGCTGACCAAACACTTCATGGGGATCGAAAGCTGGAGGAGGAGAACCTGTTGTTTTTCTGCTCCTTCCTGCCATTATTGTGTTTACTTTAAAAGAAAATGACAAGCCTAGAACTCTTGAATAATTAAAGCTAAATTGACGAAGAGGGGGGGGGAGCGCAGAAATTGCTCCGGGCCAAGGTTAATGATCTCTCAGAGGTTTGTGCCTGCAGAAGATTCCTTAGGGAAAGGCTCTCCCCTCCACATAGGTCTAAGGAGGCCAGCAAGGCAGTGGGGGTCATGGGGAGGGGCTCAAGAGAAGCAACAGCACCACAGGCTTCTCTTAGTCCCCAGGGTTGCCAATACCAGGCTGGGAAATTTTTGGAGATTTATTTATTTATTATTTATTATTTACATTTCTATCCTGCCCTCCCCGGAGGCTCAGGGCGGCTAACAATCGTATCACCAAAACAAAACACTAATACAATACAAAATATTAAAAATATGTCATAATTAAAACACATTTGGTGCTCCTATCAACCAATTCCAAGATTACTGTTCCTAAAGACAAGATGGCCGTCCCCTAAACGCCCCGTTCTCACCCCTGATGCAGTAATTATAGGGCATTGATGGTATATGCCCACATCCTGATGTCCATAAATGGGGCGTTGATGATATAGTGCGTTGGTGGTACACTGGTGGTGGCGGCTCCTATTCAAAAGCCTGGCGGAAGAGCTCCGTCTTGCAGGCTCTGCGGAACTGTGCTAGGTCCCGCAGAGCCCTGATCTCCTCTGGGATCTCATTCCACCAGATAGGAGCCGCCACCAAAAACGCCCTATTCCTGGTCATGGTAAGTCTGATGGACCGGGGGCCTGGGACATCCAATAGATGTCGACTCCCCGACCGATTTGGGGATGGTTTCTGGGGAAGGACCTCCGCAGGGTGTAATGCCACAGAGCCCACCCTCCAAAGCATCCCTTTTCTCCAGGGGAACTGATCTCTGTCATCCGGAGATCAGCTGGAATTCCAGGAAATCTTCAGGCCCCACCTAGAGGTTAGCAGTATACCAAAGATCACGGGAAAAGCGGTTAAGAAGAACCAAAATAGAGTTGTGATATAATTACTCAGTGTAACATTGTATAGTCAATTATATTGTTTACCAAACACACTCATATATACATGCAAAGGTTATAGTGGATAAATATTTCAAATAAAGTATCACAGCTGTATCTTGGTTCTTCTTACCCACCTAGAGTTTGGCAACTCTAGCAGGGACACAGCACATGTCCCTGTTTTCAACTTGGCTCCCACGTGGGCACGGACCTCTTGTCAGCAAGTGCCAAGCAGACCACCCCCAGATGAAGTGCCGTTGCCATATATCGGATGCTCATAGGGGACAAACGCAACCTGCCTACCTAATGTCTTCTCCTCACCCTGCTTGTAAAGACACACGGGCCTGCCCAAAAAACAAGTAACGAAAAAAATGGAGAAGAGAACCCAGCTCCCGCAACACTACAATCCGATCCTTTGCACGTTTACTCAGAAACTGCAATGAGCCCCCCAGTAAATGTTCAGAGGCCTGCTCCGCAAGTCTTAACGCTTTAATAGGTGCAACTCGTCATTCAGAGATGAGAAACGCCGCCCCTCTCCTCACACGGATTCCCCACCAGGGGCCCGGCTTAGCCCAGCCCAGCCCATCATTCTATTTATTTACCTATCATCATATCTATATCGTGCTTCTCCACCCAAGACAGAAGCTCAACGTTTAAAAACAATAAAATCCACCACCACCACCACCCCAAAAAAACACAATCACAAGTAATCACAAAAACGAACAGCAAAAAAATGAAATAAAATCTCCCTTCCGCGTGGGGAAATAAGCAACTAAAATGCCGGTACACAGCGTCGTTCCCCGCTAGAGCCGAAATCCAAGGGGCGGTGCTCCCCGCCCATCATATAAAGCGCACTTTCCAATCCGCCTCTTTCCTGGTTGCGCCCACCGGGGCGAGCGGGCGTCAGATGCCAAAGCGCCGACGTCACCCGCCCCGGCGCCTCCTTAACTGCGCAACCCCGCCCAACCTGGGACCTCCTTAGGGTGACCGGGGATGGGGCGTGTCGTATGCAAAAGAGGTGAGTCCGTGACGTGCGCTTCCCTCCACCCTCCCCGCGCTGGAGCGCCTGTGAGCAAAGTTAGCGAGTGGAGCGGCCGCCCAGCCGAGTCTAACATGGCGCTGAGCTCGAGAGGGCGCCTGCACGGAGGGGGCGAGGCCGGGGGACCCCCACTGCTCCCGCTGGTGCTTCTGTGGAGCCTGCTCTGGCACGCCGCCGCGGGGAAAGAGACTCCGGTCTGCAGCGGCCCCTTGATCCTGGGCATGAGGCTGGAGAACTCCAGCCAGTCGGTCCCTGACATCCAGGAGTTCGGCATTATCCAGGTGCTGGAAGGCAGCGAGATTTACCTTCGCCTCTATGGGATGGGGATGCATGCCCGCGTCTTCGAGTTGGTATCCTTCTCCGAAGTAGTCCAGCCCAATTCCAGCTTCAACTGGGCCAATGCGACCTGCCCGGAGAAGACCCAGGACCTGGAGGTGGAACCTCATCTGCACGAAATCCGGAACACCTCTGCCGTGGTCTCTGTGAGGGTCCAGAAGCTGCGGAAGGGTGAGCATTCCAAGCTCTATGTGCTGTGCACCCAGAGTGGCCCTGGGCAGCCCCGGGTGCGCCTAGAGGGTAATGATGCTCTCATCCAAGTGCTTGAGGAGATGCCGCGATTGCTGCCTCTCTGGTTTCAGATTTGCCTCATATGTCTCCTCCTGGCGCTTTCGGGCATGTTCAGCGGCCTCAACCTAGGCCTCATGGCTCTGGACCCCATGGAGCTGCGCATTGTGCAGAACTGTGGCACAGAGACAGAGAAGCGCTATGCCCGCAAAATCGAGCCCATCCGCCGGAAGGGCAACTACCTGCTCTGTTCCCTCCTCCTGGGGAACGTTTTGGTCAACACCACTCTCACCATCCTGCTGGATGACCTCATTGGCTCTGGGCTGGGGGCTGTCGTTGCTTCCACCTCGGGCATTGTCATCTTTGGGGAGATTGTCCCGCAGGCCATGTGCTCCCGTCACGGCTTGGCAGTGGGTGCCAACACCATCGTTCTCACCAAATTCTTCATGCTGTTGACTTTCCCCCTCTCCTTCCCTATCAGCAAGATGTTGGACTGGGTGCTCGGCCAGGAGATTGGCACTGTGTACAATCGGGAGAAGTTGGTGGAGATGCTGAAGATAACAGAGCCTTACAATGACCTGGTGAAGGAGGAGCTAAATATGATCCAGGGGGCTCTGGAGCTCAGGACTAAGACAGTAGAGGATGTAATGACCCCACTCCATGACTGTTTCATGATCCACAGTGATGGCATATTGGATTTCAATACAATGTCAGAGATCATGGAGAGTGGCTATACCCGCATCCCTGTCTATGAGGAGGAGCGGTCCAACATTGTGGATATACTTTATGTGAAAGATCTAGCTTTTGTAGATCCTGATGACTGTACCACCCTCAAAACGATCACAAAGTTCTACAATCACCCAGTCCATTTTGTCTTCCACGATACCAAGCTGGATGCCATGCTGGAGGAATTCAAAAAGGGTAAGGAGACATGAACTTCCCACTGAATGTTCATCTGTTAGAACCAGATTGGCACATGCTGAGAACCATTTCATGCATCTGATGGCAGCAAAACTGGGGTTGTCGCTCCTTGTATACCCAGCAGAGTTGCAGCCGGTTTTAGCTCCCTGATGTGTGTGCTTACATAATGTGCATGTTTACAAACACACTTGTCTCACTCGCACAGCACAATGTAATGCGTGAAGTGGCTATCAGCATAAGCATGCTTGCTTGTTTCTTGGAGTCAGTGATGCAGCCCAGTCCTGGGTAGATTTACCTAGAAGTAAGTCCCATTGTGTTCATTTGGTCTTGTTTTAGCAAGGGTGCTTAGGGTTACGGCCTTATTTAAAGAAAAATTGACAGGACATCTGATTCACACAAACCTTTTGAATGGGTCACCCAAGTTGATGTTTATGTCTGCCTGCCCTCATCACCGTGAGCCATACAGCCAAGCACTTCATGCTGATATAAATCAAGGTGGCTAAAAAAAAAAAAAAAAAAAAAAATCCCACGATTTTCAAAGAAGATTTTTTCAGGACTGCTTGATGTACAACAGTTTCCTTATAGGAAAACAAACTAACATGGATCAGTAGGATGAAAGTGAGAAATGAAATCCTTTCAGGATGAGATCCTTCCGGTCTTGGCCCAGATTAGCTGGGTGAAGGGCCAGGAAAATATAGCTCCAGCATTAGACTCTAATAACTGAGAACAGAACCTGGAGCAATGGAGCCTCAGGGGCTGCCTTGCAAAGGAGAGGCACTTTGAAAGCACGTCACTTTGGGAGTTTATAGGGAGGGCAGCTACTGTGTTGGCATCTGAGTAGCCTTGAGCAGTCCTGCTCCGTGGTCCTACATGAACATCGCTAGCTTCTATGAATCCCCCCTACACACCCTTTCAGTAGCTTCACTCAAGCTATTGATGCCCAAGTTTCTCTACCATAGAGAGATTTCCAACAAATTCTGGAGGCATCCCAAAAAGCCTTCAAGGGATGATGAACGAAAACTCTGTGAAGTGCCAGATATGCTTTAAAGCTGCCCTGCTACAGTCCGTCTCTTACATTTTCTGTCTATTACACTGGGATGCTGTCTGTCCCTTGTGTAGCAGTGATGGGGTGTTCTGATTCTGAACAGACCCCAGCATCTCATCCAGGAAATAAGTACGAATGCTTTCATTTAAAGCTACGGGGTGTCAAGGCCGAGATGCTGCAGACAGCACAATCCAGTAAGAAGTTCTCTTGCCCCATTGAAATTACCAAGATGCTTGGGTCCTGTTCCTTTTGACAGGGATTGTCAGGAGAGTTTCCCACTAGATCAGGCACTTTGGGGATGGTTGTTTCCAACAGCGGCAAAATAAACGAGTTGCAAGTGTGTTTTTCCCTTTTATTGGCATAGAGCCCTCTTCCTGTATTTGCAGTCTGGCTTCATGGGAAGCTTGCTGAAAAGCTAGCCCTGATTTAGGAACAAAAGTGAAACTGCAGAGTCTGTATTTTGGTGGTGTCCCCCCCCTTTTCTTATTTCCTACTGGAAGCGCTGATCCCTTTCTGTATCAAGTCTGTGGATGAAAAGCAAGCTTAGCCAGGTCTTCAGGGCTTCTACTGAGCTGCTTTTGTGCAATTAAATAATAGAAACTTTTTAATCTGTTGCAGTTGCCATTGTAACACTTCTAATTTGACAATAGCTCCTTAGCCAAGGTGTTTAAACTCTCTCTTCCGAGTGCAGAAAGAGTTAATCCTTGTAATAAATAGCACTGAAACAATGAAAACCATCTGGGAGCTAAAGTGCCCATCCAAAGAGGAGTCTGCCTGCTCTGACTCTGCATGCTTCCTTGCTGTAGCATTGTCTCCTTCCAGTGGAGGCAGATCATTCTGCCTTATGACTGCATCAGGTATGACTGGATCATTCAGTCACTCCCACTGTAGACACAAAGCAAAATTACCTGCCCACAGAGGAGGCACTGTGCCTCTGCATGAGTCCCAGCTCTAGACTTTTATTTCTGGAGAGGAGGAATGTCCTGGTCGATGACACATGCTGAAACACTGAAAGGGATCTCTTCTGAGAGTATTAATTCTTATTCTGAAAGCAAAGCTTGTTGAGTATGCAGATGAATTGTGCCATGAATTTTAATTCAGAAAAAGTGCCACTATCAGAAGTTTGGGGAAGTTTAAAACTTTCTATTATTTAATTCCACAAAAGCAGCTCAGTAGAAGTCCTGAATATAGCCAAACCAGATGTAGCCAAGCCAGCTACCTGCTGGACTAGTTGTATACTTGAAAAGAGTCATTTATGCAAGAGGGTGCATTAATAAAGGCTCCTTCCACCTATAATGGTAAATCCATTTTATTACCTCAGAAATCTGCCACCTCATTTGTATCTGGGTGACACATGACAAAAACAAACAAGGAAAAATGGACTGTACCACATCAGCCTTCAGGTACTGAATTCCCACTTTCTGTTCCTTTGCATCAAAAAAGTCTCCAAGCAAGTAGGAGAAGTAACCCAGCAGGAGTCAGGTTCTGTCCTCTGCTTTCTCTTGACAGGGTATTTTTTAACATGGAGTGATTCTCCACCTGAGGTCTGACATTATGCCGGCCACTCTGCCGCCTTGATGCTCTCCACTTCATGCCCACGGATTTGTGGGCTCTAACGTGCTGATAGGAAATAGGGGCTGTTGGTCTAGACTTCTAACTTGCTAAACCCGGTCTCTAATTTCTCATCCTATTGCTGGATCCATATATTTATTGCATACATTGGTTTACCAGCTACTTAGCATTGGAGAAACTAAGCTTATTGTGTTGTGTTGCTTACTGTTGAGTCCGAAGTGCCCTAGAAAGATAAAAAGATGCCCTCCATCTGCTAAATGTGTAGAACAGGCGTTAGTCAGGGGTGGGCATTACTACCTTCTCAGAGGCTGGCGTGTCCTCCAGTGACCAGAAGTGCTTTCTGCTACACAGACTGTTGTAGTCGCAGATGGCCCAGCTCTATAATGAAATTGCTGTCCTTTGTTACTCTAGAATGCTATCAATCCACCCAGCGCTTTGCACAGTAACACAAGAAGGGAGGGGGAGGGGAGAAAGGGCACCCTGCCCTGAGAAACTTGGAGTCTAAAATGTTGACACCGGGTGAGTGCATGGGGGGGGGGGAACACTACAGGGAAGCAAACAGTGACTCACGAAAGCTCATACCCTGCCACATATTTAAGGTGCTACTGGACTCTTGCTCTTTTCTACTGAAGTTTCAGGGTCTGACTTCTTTTGGGGAGGAGGAGTTTGCGGTTGAAGCCAAAAGCTTTACTTACTTACTTACTTACTTACTTACTTACTTACTTACTGTATTTAAATCCCACCTTTCTCCTCAGCGGGGGCCCAAAGTGACTTATTTGTCCTCCTCTCCTCTGTTTTATCCTCACAACAACCCTTGTGAGGTAGGTAACGCTGAGAGGATGTGATTGGCCCAAAAGGTCACCCAGTAAGTTACCATGGCAGAGTGAGGATTCAGACCTGAGTTTCCCAGATCCTGGTACAACACTTTATCCACTACACCAAGCTGGCTGTTTGCAGAAAAAGAATTTTGAGGTGGGGATTTGAAGGCAAAAAGGTCCGAGTGACTGGCTGACAGAGAACAGAGATCTCAGGGTATCGGGTAAAATCAAGGTAGAAAGATGAGGCAAGGTTGTGAAGAGCACTGGAGTGGGAGGCTATGAGAGTGGGGAGGGTCACGGATCCTGGCAAGCTCGATCAGCACAGCTGGGATATTACCTTCTAAAGCCAGTGAGTCACAAGGCTGGTGCAGGGACGGAGGGAAGCAGGGAGGCTGTTATGGAACGTCTACATCTCTTACAGCATTTGAAACAAATTTATTTCTTGTGAGTGAAACTAGGAGCACAGTTCCGGCTGCATCTTGCTTGAAGTGTAGTGGAGCCTCTGGGAGCGAACTAAACAGACTGGAAGGGAAGGGGCTGTGTCTTGCTTGTGGACCACCCCTTTGGCCACACATAGTGCAGGTTATACTGATGTAGAAATGCATCTGCTGTAATTCTAGGCCAGTGATGGCGAACCTTTTAGAGACCGAGTGCCCAAACTGCGACCCAAAACCCACTTATTTATCGCAAAGTGCCAACACGGCAATTTAACCTGAATACTGAGGTTTTACTTTAGAAAAAACAACCCATACATTAACTTAAGATGATCCAAACAAAGTAAGGAAAGCAATCCCAAATGTTTCATTTACTTAAAATTATTTGGCAGAGAATTCGACACTTTAATGATGGTCTGGGCCTGGCTGGGGCGATGGCACACGTGCCCACAGAGAGGGCTCTGAGTGCCACCTCTGGCACCCGTGCCATAGGTTCGCCGCCACTTTTTTAGGCTGTCCTGGGATGGGAAGTGAGGGAATTGCCTGTGCTGGCTCCCCTGAGGTAAGGAGGAAGTAATTCGGTTCCATAGACAAATATCATGGGGCTTAAAAAAAAGTCATCAAATAAGGGAGGCATTTTTCCAACACTGCAGAAAATGTTGGTGGAAACACTGCATAATTTTGGCTCGCCTCAAAGTACAGAATTCCCTCTGTTATCTGATGTCTATCCCCTTGCTAAGCCTGTAGGGTGGCAAACAGTCAAAGGTCCCATTATGGGGGGGGGGGGTTATCCTGCGCGTTATATCATATTATCTTGGACTATTTCCGTATTAGGAGTATACTATTGATTTATTCATTTATTTGTATCTCTCTTTTCTCCCCAGTAGAGACCCAAAAGTGGTTTATGATAACAAAAGAGAAAATACAACTAAAATCAACAAGAGAAAGGGGGGAAGGGAGGTTTCTGAGTACAGAGCAAGTCTTCCTATCTCTCCTGACTGATATTTCTGTCAGCTGAGGGCTGCGACCCAGAGGATCAGTGCTGAAAGACAGGAGCCCCTTTGGCTCTTGGCCTAAAGGCATGTGCCTTTGGGAGCCCCCAGGCACTCAATACCTATAGAGTAGGAGGGGAAAAAACATCAGCTAGATATTAGCTCCTGCTAGCTAGCAAGCTGTCCTTTATCTCCTCTCCTGCCCAAAGGGGTGTGTGTGTGTTCAAAAGACATGTGAGAGAAGGACAGTCCCATTTCCCCCCTCCTTACCTTCATACTGACTTCAGCCTCCCTGTTTCCCTCCATCCCTGCACCAGCCTTGTGACCTACTAATGTGGGCCATCTGGCCACTGCCAGTTTTCATGCCCCATTTGTAACCTCAAATGCTTCCTGAACATCACTAGGCTTACCAAATGCCGGCGGGGGATCTGCAGCTCTTTACAGGATCCCTGCCGCGGGGGGCGGTGAAACGCGGTGCACCCGCCATCGCCAGGATGTGACGCTACGCATCAC
Source organism: Gekko japonicus (assembly GCF_001447785.1). Taxonomy (NCBI): domain Eukaryota; kingdom Metazoa; phylum Chordata; class Lepidosauria; order Squamata; family Gekkonidae; genus Gekko; species Gekko japonicus. Next base: position 251,890 of record NW_015164186.1, read on the forward strand.
TCTGGCAACGGGGCTGTTTGGAGTCCCGTTGCCAGAGCGACGCGTAGCGTCACATCCTGGCGACGGCGGGTGCACCGCGTTTCGCCGTCCCCTGTGGCAGGGGTCCTGTAAAGAGCTGCAGATCCCCCGCCCGCATTTGGTAAGCCTAAACATCACTGGTTTACTTTTTGCAACACCTGCTCATAGATTTGAGGGGGTTCACCCTCAAATTATCTTTTCTCTTCCAAAAGTCAGAGAGGGTTTTTTAATGTATTTTTCTTTTCTTTTTCTCTTTTTGGCAAATCAAAGGAGTTCCCCTGGGTCACAAGACCCTAAAGTACCATGATGGCTCTCTGCACTGGGACCAGCCCTTTAGTAAATAGTAATCATATTTTTGAATAGTAATAGTCAGGGGTCATTTCATAGAAAAAGAGGTGCAGGAGCTCATTAGCACAACTTATTTGCATAACTTATTTGCATATGCCACACCCCCTGACATCACCGAAAGCGTGTCAGAAGGCAACACCCACCGCTCAGGTTCCACTGGACTGTTTTGGATTGCTAGCTATTGGGGGGGGGGACATGCAGATCTGTCCTTGCAGAGGAGGGAGAGCTTGTACCTGAATAAAACTTGGTCTTAAAGGTGCCAGTGGACTGTTTTGGACCGGGAGGCCGGGGGGAGCTCTGCAACTTACCTGGCTGCTTCTTGCTCTGACTGAGGGCTGCTGGGAGCAGGGGGTGGGGCTTGTTGCATGTGCCCGCCCCCTGGGCTCTTTACTGCCGGAGCTCCGCTCCTGTGCGCTCCTGCAGGAAATGACCCCTGGTAATAGTAAATCATGTTTTTAAAACCTCAGAAGAGTATAGATGTCCTAAATCTGTGAAATGGTGTAAGAAACTATCCCTCCATGCTTTTTGGAGGTGTTTAAAGCCTGCAGGAGGGGTGCCTCTATATTGCTGTATCGTGTTGTGTTTCGTGGCAGTGAAGCTTTTGGAACTGATTGACTGGGTTATGGTGGCAGGATGGAATGTTCAGTGGATCAGATGCAGCCTTGAAGCATGTAAAGGAAGTAAGGCAAGAGAGTAGTACTAGTAAACCATATGCGGAGTGTATTTCCTTCACCATGGAAGAGACATAATAAGTGCTCTTTCCAGTGTCTGCCATTGACAGAAATTACTCCTGGGCTAGAGCATAACTTCCATGCAGGCCTGAGCCCTGTTGCCTCTTGATCTAGAAAGTATCCCTGCTCTCCGGCTAGCTTTGCATCTGTCTCTCCTTGAGCTTCAGTCCCTCTGTCTTTCTAGGAGTGTCAGGCTGGAGCAACTTGAATCCCTCCTTCAGGGCTACTTGCTTAGGAATACATTTGCTTTGAGAGGCAGGCTTTCTTGCATGCCATCTGTCTGGGGAGGGCTCCTTGTTACTGCTCTGACTGCTACAGCTATTGATTTCAATTGACTTAGAAGGGTGTAATTCTGCTTAGGGTGGCAGTTAGAGGCACAGGCACCGGAGGGCTGGACCATTTGCCTGCTTTGGAGAAGAGGAAATGCAGCCTTGGGGGTGCTTGCCACTTTCACTCAGCTGCTGTGGGGCACAAAAAAAAAAGTTGTATTAAGGGCAGTCTCTAGCAATGTTCCCTCTAAGCTGTGGAGTCTTGTGAGCAAAAATTCTACTTGGTGACCTACTGGCATTAAAGTTGTGAGCAAGTGATTTGGCTACTGCATAAATTAGTTTGCTCTGGAGCCCTCCTTCCTGAGCTAAGACAAAAATGTGTGAGCCGGAGGCTAAAAAACTGTAAGCTAGCTCACATTAACTCAGCTTAGAGGGAATGCTGGACTCTCTAGAGTGGATATGGATCATTTGTTCTCCACCTGAGGCCTCAAGAGAGGTGGGTGGGTTTTTCCACTATCTTGAATTATAGGATTGAGCAGCCTTGCATTAGGTGAGGTGGATATGCAGCCACTCCAAATTCATTTTCAGTAGTTAAGATTTTGCTTCACTTCAATCTAGTATAAGGATGTAATGTAGATCAATAGGACTACCCTCCGTATTGCAGATGGGGGTGCAGAGACAGAGAGAGTAGCTTGTCGAGGCTATCTAGTGAGTTGGTAGCAGGTTCAAACCAGAGACTTCCCAAGTTGTGCTCCTGGCCACTATGCAACACCATCTCTCAACTGATCTCAGAATCTGGGGCTCTCGTGGCTCATACTTTCAGTTCTCTATCTGTGGGCCTCTCCCCACCCAGCCGGGCAGGCACAGGACTGCTTCAGGAGGAAGTGCAATGGGGCAATCTGTGGCCATTGCCAATGAGACCTGGTTGTTCCCTCTCTTCCTCCTTCCAACGCCCTCTTCTTGGTAGACCTGGGGCAAGGACAGTAAAACAGGAGGCCTGAGTGGGTGTCAGCTGGTTGTGGTTAGGAAAAAGAGCCACTCAAGTCCTGCCATCTGTGTCAGTGCCTAAATTTCAGCAGGCTCCCTTTCCCCCCCGGGCAGCCCTATAGAGCCAGCCCAGTCGGTGTAACTCCTTCACCCTTCCTGCTCACCTAGGTGCATCTGGTGTGTGAAAAGTCCACTTGGCATTGATCCAACAAGGTGCTGGCCCATTACAAGGGACTGTGCATCTTGCAGGTCATGTACCATGGGGCGGATGAGTGACTTGGGTCGGCCCTGCTCTCCGTGTGGCATGGCGGGGCCTAAATGTTGCCATGGCAAATGATCGCACCCTTGTCATGAACGCAGGATCCTTGTCAGTGCTGCAGACTTGGCAGGTTCAGCCTGATGTGAAGCATCTCTCGTGTCTCGTCTGTGAAGGTCAGGAGCACTGAAGGGATGCTCTGGGTCCAAGGCGCTCTGGGTCTAAGGCGTGTAGCTCTCTTGGGCCCCGTTCATACGAGCCCATTTGGGCCGGGAGCGGGACGGAACTGGGGCGGAGCAAACAGGCGCGATCTCACCACAACATCTGGCGAGCGTGCCGTCTCCGTCCCTGATCCGTCCCAACGGCCCAAACTGCGCCGCAAAAAACAACCACCTCTCTAGGTGGTTGCATCCATTGGTGCGGCGCAGGCAGGGCTGTGGGATCGGCGGCGCGTCCTTGCGCCGCCGCATCCCGGCCCCCAGCCGTACTGCGCATGCCCGAGCATGCGCAGTTCGGCAGCCTCCCCCCTCCCCTCGGACTTTTCCTCCCCGGCATCTGAGCGTGCCGGGGAGTGCTGCGCCGCGGCTAGGGGATCCGTGGGATCCCGCCGCGGCGTATCAAGTTTGGAGCGGCTCTGCGTAGCCGCGTTTCAGCCGGCCCGTATGCCCGGGGCCGATCAGTCTGTTCAGTTGCTCATTTGGCAAGGTACATGCCCAAAGGGAATAATGACTTACGGTTGTAATATGGGCATCAGGCAAAACATATACACAAAGGAGCCAATAACACAGGACAGGAGGTCTGTGTCAGTGGTTCTCAAACTGTGGGTCAGGAGTTGGGACCCAAAAGTGGTTTGCAAGGCCAGGAGGGAGGAGTAGAAACCAGGTACGCTAGGGAGAGGAAGCTCTGGGAGGCCCGATGGCAAATTGGGGTTTGTCTGTGCATAAGGTGTGACATTGCCTTGAAACAGCCTGTAGCTTAGTAAAGCTATACTTTTATAAGTATTACATTTGAGAAATAAAATATAAACTTGATCAGTACTTACTGATATGAAATGCCTGTTTTATGCTGGGGAGGAGGAAAGTAGATTGGAGCTGGGTTTGCTCCTCAAAAGTACAGTAATTTTTGAAGTGGGTCCCATTTCAAAAAATTTGAGAACTACGGCTGCCAGGAAAGCCACTTGTGGTGCATTGTGACAAGAATGTTAGATTGGGGCAGGGAGGCCTGGGTTTGAATTCCTGCT